>NW_027461982.1:0-43398 GCF_050947455.1 Rhinoderma darwinii | reverse complement strand
ATGGAGGCATTATACTGTGTAGCAGCTATGGAGGCAATATACTGTGTCACAGCTATGGGGGCATTATACTGTGTAGCAGCTATGTGGCATTATACTGTGTCACAGCTATGGAGGCATTATACTGTGTAGCAGCTATGGAGGCATTATACTGTGTAGCAGCTATGGAGGCATTATACTGTGTCACAGCTATGGGGGCATTATACTGTGTCACAGCTATTGAGGCATTATACTGTGTAGCAGCTATGGGGGCATTATACTGTGTCACAGCTATGGAGGCATTATACTGTGTCATAGCTATGGGGGCATTATACTGTGTAGCAGCTATGGAGGCATTATACTGTGTAGCAGCTATGGGGGCATTATACTGTGTCGCAGCTATGGGGGCATTATACTGTGTAGCAGCTATGGGGGCATTATACTGTGTCACAGCTATGGGGGCATTATACTGTGTAGCAGCTATGGAGGCATTATACTGTGTAGCAGCTATGGGGCATTATACTGTGTAGCAGCTATGGGGGCATTATACTGTGTCACAGCTATGGGGGCATTATACTGTGTAGCAGCTATGGAGGCATTATACTGTGTCACAGCTATGGAGGCATTATACTGTGTAGCAGCTATGGGGCATTGTACTGTGTAGCAGCTATGGAGGCATTATACTGTGTCACAGCTATGGGGGCATTATACTGTGTCACAGCTATGGAGGCATTATACTGTGTAGCAGCTATGGAGGCATTATAGTGTGTCACAGCTATGGAGGCATTATACTGTGTCACAGCTATGGAGGCATTATACTGTGTAGCAGCTATGGGGGCATTATACTGTGTAGCAGCTATGGGGGCATTATACTGTGTAGCAGCTATGGAGGCATTATACTGTGTAGCAGCTATGGGGACATTATACTGTGTCACAGCTATGGAGGCATTATACTGTGTCATAGCTATGGGGGCATTATACTGTGTAGCAGCTATGGGGACATTATACTGTGTCACAGCTATGGAGGCATTATACTGTGTCACAGCTATGGAGACATTATACTGTGTCATAGCTATGGGGGCATTATACTGTGTCATAGCTATGGAGGCATTATACTGTGTAGCAGCTATGGGGGCATTATACTGTGTAGCAGCTATGGAGGCATTATACTGTGTAGCAGCTATGGAGGCATTATACTGTGTCACAGCTATGGGGGCATTATACTGTGTCACAGCTATGGAGGCATTATACTGTGTAGCAGCTATGGGTGCATTATACTGTGTAGCAGCTATGGAGGCATTATACTGTGTAGCAGCTATGGGGGTATTATACTGTGTAGCAGCTATGGGGATATTATACTGTGTAGCAGCTATGGAGGCATTATACTGTGTAGCAGCTATGGGGGCATTATACTGTGTAGCAGCTATGGAGGCATTATACTGTGTCACAGCTATGGGTGCATTATACTGTGTAGCAGCTATGGGGCATTATACTGTGTAGCAGCTATGGAGGCATTATACTGTGTCACAGCTATGGGTGCATTATACTGTGTAGCAGCTATGGAGGCATTATACTGTGTAGCAGCTATGGGGGCATTATACTGTGTCACAGCTATGGAGGCATTATACTGTGTAGCAGCTATGGAGGCATTATACTGTGTAGCAGCTATGGAGGCATTATACTGTGTAGCAGCTATGGGGGCATTATACTGTGTAGCAGCTATGGAGGCATTATACTGTGTCACAGCTATGGATGCATTATACTGTGTAGCAGCTATGGGGGCATTATACTGTGTCACAGCTATGGGGGCATTATACTGTGTCACAGCTATGGGGGCATTATACTGTGTCACAGCTATGGAGGCATTATACTGTGTCACAGCTATGGAGGCATTATACTGTGTCACAACTATGGGGGCATTATACTGTGTCACAGCTATGGAGACATTATACTGTGTAGCAGCTATGGAGGCATTATACTGTGTAGCAGCTATGAAGGCATTATACTGTGTCGCAGCTATGGAGGCAATATACTGTGTAGCAGCTATGGGGGCATTATACTGTGTAGCAGCTATGGAGGCATTATACTGTGTCACAGCTATGGATGCATTATACTGTGTAGCAGCTATGGGGGCATTATACTGTGTCACAGCTATGGGGGCATTATACTGTGTCACAGCTATGGAGGCATTATACTGTGTCACAGCTATGGAGGCATTATACTGTGTAGCAGCTATGGGGCATTATACTGTGTAGCAGCTATGGGGGCATTATACTGTGTAGCAGCTATGGGGGCATTATACTGTGTCACAGCTATGGAGGCATTATACTGTGTAGCAGCTATGGAGACATTATACTGTGTAGCAGCTATGGAGGCATTATACTGTGTCACAGCTATGGGGCATTATACTGTGTAGCAGCTATGGAGGCATTATACTGTGTAGCAGCTATGGAGGCATTATACTGTGTAGCAACTATGGGGCATTATACTGTGTAGCAGCTATGGAGGCATTATACTGTGTAGCCGCTATGGGGGCATTATACTGTGTCACAGCTATGGAGGCATTATACTGTGTCACAGCTATGGAGGCATTATACTGTGTCGCAGCTATGGAGGCATTATACTTGTGTAGCAACTATGGGGCATTATACTGTGTAGCAGCTATGGAGGCATTATACTGTGTAGCCGCTATGGGGCATTATACTGTGTAGCAGCTATGGAGACATTATACTGTGTAGCAGCTATGGGGTATTATACTGTGTAGCAGCTATGGAGGCATTATACTGTGTAGCAGCTATGGAGGCATTATACTGTGTAGCAGCTATGGGGGCATTATACTGTGTAGCAGCTATGGAGGCATTATACTGTGTAGAAGCTATGGGGGCATTATACTGTGTAGCAGCTATGGAGGCATTATACTGTGTAGCAGCTATGGAGGCATTATACTGTGTAGCAGCTATGGAGGCATTATACTGTGTCACAGCTATGGGGGCATTATACTGTGTAGCAGCTATGGGGGCATTATACTGTGTCACAGCTATGGGGGCATTATACTGTGTCACAGCTATGGAGGCATTATACTGTGTAGCAGCTATGGAGGCATTATACTGTGTAGCAGCTATGGGGGCATTATACTGTGTAGCAGCTATGGAGGCATTATACTGTGTCACAGCTATGGGGGCATTATACTGTGTCACAGCTATGGGGGCATTATACTGTGTAGCAGCTATGGAGGCATTATACTGTGTAGCAGCTATGGGGGCATTATACTGTGTAGCAGCTATGGAGGCATTATACTGTGTCACAGCTATGGAGGCATTATACTGTGTAGCAGCTATGGAGGCATTATACTGTGTAGCAGCTATGAGGCATTATACTGTGTCGCAGCTATGGGGGCATTATACTGTGTCACAGCTATGGAGGCATTATACTGTGTAGCAGCTATGGAGGCATTATACTGTGTCACAGCTATGGAGGCATTATACTGTGTAGCAGCTATGGGGGCATTATACTGTGTCGCAGCTATGGAGGCATTATACTGTGTAGCAGCTATGAAGGCATTATACTGTGTAGCAGCTATGGGGGCATTATACTGTGTAGCAGCTATGGAGGCATTATACTGTGTCACAGCTATGGAGGCATTATACTGTGTAGCAGCTATGGAGGCATTATATTGTGTAGCAGCTATGGGGGCATTATACTGTGTCACAGCTATGGAGGCATTATACTGTGTAGCAGCTATGGAGGCATTATACTGTGTCACAGCTATGGAGGCATTATACTGTGTCACAGCTATGGAGGCATTATACTGTGTAGCAGCTATGGAGGCATTATACTGTGTAGCAGCTATGGGGGCATTATACTGTGTAGCAGCTATGGGGGTATTATACTGTGTCACAGCTATGGAGGCATTATACTGTGTAGCAGCTATGGAGGCATTATACTGTGTAGCAGCTATGGGGGCATTATACTGTGTAGCAGCTATGGGGGTATTATACTGTGTCACAGCTATGGAGGCATTATACTGTGTAGCAGCTATGGGGGCATTATACTGTGTAGCAGCTATGGGGGCATTATACTGTGTAGCAGCTATGGAGGCATTATACTGTGTCACAGCTATGGGGGCATTATACTGTGTAGCAGCTATGGGGGCATTATACTGTGTAGCAGCTATGGAGGCATTATACTGTGTCACAGCTATGGGGGCATTATACTGTGTAGCAGCTATGGAGGCATTATACTGTGTAGCAGCTATGGAGGCATTATACTGTGTCACAGCTATGGAGGCATTATACTGTGTAGCAGCTATGAGGCATTATACTGTGTCGCAGCTATGGGGGCATTATACTGTGTCGCAGCTATGGAGGCATTATACTGTGTAGCAGCTATGGAGTCATTATACTGTGTCACAGCTATGGAGGCATTATACTGTGTAGCAGCTATGGGGGCATTATACTGTGTCGCAGCTATGGAGGCATTATACTGTGTAGCAGCTATGGAGGCATTATACTGTGTAGCAGCTATGGGGGCATTATACTGTGTAGCAGCTATGGGGGCATTATACTGTGTAGCAGCTATGGAGGCATTATACTGTGTAGCAGCTATGGGGGTATTATACTGTGTCACAGCTATGGAGGCATTATACTGTATAGCAGCTATGGGGGCATTATACTGTGTAGCAGCTATGGAGGCATTATACTGTGTAGCAGCTATGGAGACATTATACTGTGTCGCAGCTATGGGGGCATTATACTGTGTAGCAGCTATGGGGGTATTATACTGTGTCGCAGCTATGGAGGCATTATACTGTGTAGCAGCTATGGAGGCATTATACTGTGTAGCAGCTATGGAGGCATTATACTGTGTCACAGCTATGGAGGCATTATACTGTGTAGCAGCTATGGAGGCATTATACTGTGTAGCAGCTATGGAGGCATTATACTGTGTAGCAGCTATGGAGGCATTATACTGTGTAGCAGCTATGGAGGCATTATACTGTGTAGCAGCTATGGAGGCATTATACTGTGTCACAGCTATGGAGGCATTATACTGTGTCACAGCTATGGGGGCATTATACTGTGTCACAGCTATGGGGGCATTATACTGTGTAGCAGCTATAGGGGCATTATACTGTGTAGCAGCTATGGGGGCATTATACTGTGTCACAGCTATGGAGGCATTATACTGTGTAGCAGCTATGAGGCATTATACTGTGTCACAGCTATGGAGGCATTATACTGTGTCACATCTATGGAGGCATTATACTGTGTCGCAGCTATGGGGGCATTATACTGTGTCACAGCTATGGGGGCATTATACTGTGTAGCAGCTATGGAGGCATTATACTGTGTAGCAGCTATGGGGCATTATACTGTGTAGCAGCTATGGGGCATTATACTGTGTAGCAGCTATGGGGCATTATACTGTGTAGCAGCTATGGGGCATTATACTGTGTAGCAGCTATGGGGGCATTATACTGTGTCACCGCTATGGGGGCATTATACTGTGTCACAGCTATGGGGGCATTATACTGTATAGCAGCTATGGGGGCATTATACTGTATAGCAGCTATGGAGGCATTATACTGTGTAGCAGCTATGGAGGCATTATACTGTGTCACAGCTATGGAGGCATTATACTGTGTCACAGCTATGGAGGCATTATACTGTGTAGCAGCTATGGGGCATTATACTGTGTCACAGCTATGGGGGCATTATACTGTGTAGCAGCTATGGAGGCATTATACTGTGTCACAGCTATGGGGGCATTATACTGTGTAGCAGCTATGGGGCATTATACTGTGTAGCAGCTATGGGGCATTATACTGTGTCAGCTATGGGGCATTATACTGTGTCAGCTATGGGGCATTATACTGTGTAGCAGCTATGGGGGTATTATACTGTGTAGCAGCTATGGAGGCATTATACTGTGTCACAGCTATGGGGGCATTATACTGTGTCACAGCTATGGGGGCATTATACTGTGTAGCAGCTATGGAGGCATTATACTGTGTCACAGCTATGGGGGCATTATACTGTGTCACAGCTATGGAGGCATTATACTGTGTAGCAGCTATGGAGGCATTATACTGTGTCACAGCTATGGAGGCATTATACTGTATAGCAGCTATGGGTGCATTATACTGTGTCGCAGCTATGGGGGCATTATACTGTGTCATAGCTATGGGGGCATTATACTGTGTCATAGCTATGGGTGCATTATACTGTGTAGCAGCTATGGAGGCATTATACTGTGTAGCAGCTATGGGGCATTATACTGTGTAGCAGCTATGGAGGCATTATACTGTGTCACAGCTATGGGGGCATTATACTGTGTAGCAGCTATGGAGGCATTATACTGTGTAGCAGCTATGGAGGCATTATACTGTGTAGCAGCTATGGAGGCATTATACTGTGTAGCAGCTATGGAGGCATTATACTGTGTAGCAGCTATGGGGGCATTATACTGTGTAGCAGCTATGGAGACATTATACTGTGTCACAGCTATGGAGGCATTATACTGTGTAGCAGCTATGGGGGTATTATACTGTGTAGCAGCTATGGAGACATTATACTGTGTAGCAGCTATGGAGGCATTATACTGTGTAGCAGCTATGAGGCATTATACTGTGTAGCAGCTATGGGGCATTATACTGTGTCACAGCTATGGGGGCATTATACTGTGTAGCAGCTATGGGGGCATTATACTGTGTAGCAGCTATGGAGGCATTATACTGTGTCACATCTATGGAGGCATTATACTGTGTCACAGCTATGGAGGCATTATACTGTGTCACAGCTATGGAGGCATTATACTGTGTAGCAGCTATGGAGGCATTATACTGTGTAGCAGCTATGGAGGCATTATACTGTGTCACAGCTATGGAGGCATTATACGGTGTCACAGCTATGGAGGCATTATACGGTGTCACAGCTATGGAGACATTATACTGTGTAGCAGCTATGGGGCATTATACTGTGTCACAGCTATGGGGGCATTATACTGTGTAGCAGCTATGGGGGCATTATACTGTGTAGCAGCTATGGAGGCATTATACTGTGTCACAGCTATGGAGGCATTATACTGTGTAGCAGCTATGGAGGCATTATACTGTGTAGCAGCTATGGGGCATTATACTGTGTAGCAGCTATGGGGGCATTATACTGTGTAGCAGCTATGGGGCATTATACTGTGTAGCAGCTATGGGGGCATTATACTGTATAGCAGCTATGGGGGCATTATACTGTGTAGCAGCTATGGGGGCATTATACTGTGTCACAGCTATGGGGGCATTATACTGTGTAGCAGCTATGGGGGCATTATACTGTGTCACAGCTATGGGGCATTATACTGTGTCACAGCTATGGGGCATTATACTGTGTCACAGCTATGGAGGCATTATACTGTGTCACAACTATGGGGGCATTATACTGTGTCACAGCTATGGAGACATTATACTGTGTAGCAGCTATGGAGGCATTATACTGTGTAGCAGCTATGGGGGCATTATACTGTGTAGCAGCTATGGGGGCATTATACTGTGTCACAGCTATGGGGGCATTATACTGTGTAGCAGCTATGGGGCATTATACTGTGTAGCAGCTATGGGGGCATTATACTGTGTCACAGCTATGGAGGCATTATACTGTGTAGCAGCTATGGGGGCATTATACTGTGTCACAGCTATGGGGGCATTATACTGTGTCGCAGCTATGGAGGCAATATACTGTTTAGCAGCTATGGGGGCATTATACTGTGTCACAGCTATGGGGGCATTATACTGTGTAGCAGCTATGGGGCATTATACTGTGTAGCAGCTATGGGGGCATTATACTGTGTCACAGCTATGGAGGCATTATACTGTGTAGCAGCTATGGGGGCATTATACTGTGTCACAGCTATGGGGGCATTATACTGTGTCGCAGCTATGGAGGCAATATACTGTTTAGCAGCTATGGGGGCATTATACTGTGTCACAGCTATGGGGCATTATACTGTGCAGCAGCTATGGAGGCATTATACTGTGTATCAGCTATGGGGGCATTATACTATGTCGCAGCTATGGAGGCAATATACTGTGTAGCAGCTATGGGGGCATTATACTGTGTAGCAGCTATGGGGGCATTATACTGTGTCACAGCTATGGAGGCATTATACTGTGTAGCAGCTATGGAGGCATTATACTGTGTCACAGCTATGGAGACATTATACTGTGTAGCAGCTATGGAGGCATTATACTGTGTCACAGCTATGGGGGCAATATACTGTGTAGCAGCTATGGAGGCATTATACTGTGTCACAGCTATGGAGGTATTATACTGTGTCACAGCTATGGAGGCATTATACTGTGTAGCAGCTATGGAGGCATTATACTGTGTCACAGCTATGGAGGCATTATACTGTGTCACAGCTATGGAGGCATTATACTGTGTAGCAGCTATGGAGGCATTATACTGTGTAGCAGCTATGGGGGCATTATACTGTGTCACAGCTATGGGGCATTATACTGTGTCACAGCTATGGGGACATTATACTGTGTCACAGCTATGGAGGCATTATACTGCGTAGCAGCTATGGAGACATTATACTGTGTAGCAGCTATGGGGGCATTATACTGTGTAGCAGCTATGGGGGCATTATACTGTGTAGCAGCTATGGGGGCATTATACTGTGTCACAGCTATGGAGGTATTATACTGTGTCACAGCTATGGAGACATTATACTGTGTAGCAGCTATGGAGGCATTATACTGTGTAGCAGCTATGGAGGCATTATACTGTGTAGCAGCTATGGAGGCATTATACTGTGTCACAGCTATGGAGGCATTATACTGTGTAGCAGCTATGGAGGCATTATACTGTGTAGCAGCTATGGAGGCATTATACTGTGTAACAGCTATGGAGGCATTATACTGTGTCGCAGCTATGGGGGCATTATACTGTGTCGCAGCTATGGAGGCAATATACTGTTTAGCAGCTATGGGGGCATTATACTGTGTCACAGCTATGGGGCATTATACTGTGCAGCAGCTATGGAGGCATTATACTGTGTAGCAGCTATGGAGGCATTATACTGTGTAGCAGCTATGGAGGCATTATACTGTGTAGAGGCAGCTATGGGGGCATTATACTGTGTAGCAGCTATGGAGGCATTATACTGTGTAGAGGCAGCTATGGAGGCAATATACTGTGTATCAGCTAAAAACTCTCATTGTTGCTCTGATTCACTCTCGTCTTGACTACTGTAACTCATTACTAGTCGGTCTTCCCCTCACTAAACTCTCCCCTCTCCAATCTATCCTCAATGCAGCAGCCAGGCTCATCTTTATGACCAACCGCTACACCAACGCCTCTAATCTGTGCCAGTCACTGCACTGGTTGCCCATCCCCTTCCGAATAAAATTCAAACTTATTACTCTCACCCACAAAGCTCTCCACAGTGCTGCACCTCCTTACATCTCCTCCCTCATCTCTGTCTACCACCCTACTCGGGCTCTACGTTCTGCCAACGACCTTAGATTAAAATCCTCCATAATCCGAACCTCCCACTACCGTCTCCAGGATCTCTCTCGTGCTGCACCCGTCCTCTGGAATGTGCTACCCCAGACAATCAGATTAATTCCCAATATCCACAGTTTTAAACGTGCCCTGAAAACACATCTATTTAGACAGGCCTATAACATTCCCTAATCTGACTCCTTTCCATGGCCCTCCATTTAGATTAGTCATCAGAATAAGATTCCCTCACACTCCTTCTCTTCGTGTCCGTCATACACGGATACTGGCTGGTGACCAGCTCATGCAGCTTTATGTTACTACCGCATGTGTATAAAAATGGCCGGACCATTGTACAGAACAAACACTGTTACACTTTGTGTCTCCCTTATGTCCTCATAGATTGTAAGCTCTTGCGAGCAGGGTCCTCACTCCCCAGGTTTGAATTGTAAATGAACTTTGTCACTATGTAATGTCTGATATTGTTTGTTTCATGTTCCCTCTAAATTGTAAAGTGCTGCGTAATATGTTGGCGCTATATAAATAAAGATTATTATTATTATTATTATTATGGGGGCATTATACTATGTCGCAGCTATGGAGGCAATATACTGTGTAGCAGCTATGGGGGCATTATACTGTGTAGCAGCTATGGGGGCAATATATTGTGCAGCAGCTATGGAGGCATTATACTGTGTCACAGCTATGGAGGTATTATACTGTGTCACAGCTATGGAGGCATTATACTGTGTAGCAGCTATGGAGGCATTATACTGTGTAGCAGCTATGGGGGCATTATACTGTGTCACAGCTATGGAGGTATTATACTGTGTCACAGCTATGGAGACATTATACTATGTAGCAGCTATGGAGGCATTATACTGTGTAACAGCTATGGAGGCATTATACTGTGTCGCAGCTATGGGGGCATTATACTGTGTCGCAGCTATGGAGGCAATATACTGTTTAGCAGCTATGGGGGCATTATACTGTGTCACAGCTATGGGGCATTATACTGTGCAGCAGCTATGGAGGCATTATACTGTGTAGCAGCTATGGGGGCATTATACTGTGTAGCAGCTATGGGGGCATTATACTGTGTAGCAGCTATGGGGTATTATACTGTGCAGCAGCTATGGGGGCATTATACTGTGTAGCAGCTATGGAGGCATTATACTGTGTAGCAGCTATGGGGGTATTATACTGTGTAGCAGCTATGGGGGCATTATACTGTGTCACAGCTATGGAGGCATTATACTGTGTCACAGCTATGGGGGCATTATACTGTGTCACAGCTATGGAGACATTATACTGTGTCACAGCTATGGGGGCATTATACTGTGTAGCAGCTATGGAGACATTATACTGTGTAGCAGCTATGGGGGCAATATACTGTGTAGCAGCTATGGAGGCATTATACTGTGTAGCAGCTATGGAGGCATTATACTGTGTAGCAGCTATGGAGGCATTATACTGTGTAGCAGCTATGGAGGCATTATACTGTGTAGCAGCTATGGAGGCATTATACTGTGTAGCAGCTATGGAGGCATTATACTGTGTCACAGCTATGGAGACATTATACTATGTAGCAGCTATGGAGGCATTATACTGTGTCACAGCTATGGAGGCATTATACTGTGTAGCAGCTATGGAGGCATTATACTGTGTAGCAGCTATGGGGGCATTATACTGTGTAGCAGCTATGGGGGCATTATACTGTGTCACAGCTATGGAGGCATTATACTGTGTAGCAGCTATGGGGGCATTATACTGTGTAGCAGCTATGGGGGCATTATACTGTGTAGCAGCTATGGAGGCATTATACTGTGTAGCAGCTATGGAGGCATTATACTGTGTAGCAGCTATGGAGGCATTATACTGTGTAGCAGCTATGGGGGCATTATACTGTGTCACAGCTATGGAGGCATTATACTGTGTAGCAGCTATGGAGACATTATACTGTGTCACAGCTATGGAGGCATTATACTGTGTAGCAGCTATGGAGGCATTATACTGTGTAGCAGCTATGGAGGCATTATACTGTGTCACAGCTATGGGGGCATTATACTGTGTAGCAGCTATGGAGACATTATACTGTGTCACAGCTATGGAGGCATTATACTGTGTAGCAGCTATGGAGGCATTATACTGTATAGCAGCTATGGGGGCATTATACTGTGTCACAGCTATGGAGGCATTATACTGTGTAGCAGCTATGGGGGCATTATACTGTGTAGCAGCTATGGAGGCATTATACTGTGTCACAGCTATGGAGACATTATACTGTGTAGCAGCTATGGAGACATTATACTGTGTAGCAGCTATGGGGCATTATACTGTGTCACAGCTATGGAGGCATTATACTGTGTAGCAGCTATGGGGGCATTATACTGTGTCACAGCTATGGGGGCATTATACTGTGTAGCAGCTATGGGGCATTATACTGTGTCACAGCTATGGAGGCATTATACTGTGTAGCAGCTATGGAGGCATTATAATGTGTCACAGCTATGGAGACATTATACTGTGTAGCAGCTATGGGGGCATTATACTGTGTCACAGCTATGGGGCATTATACTGTGCAGCAGCTATAGGGGCATTATACTGTGTAGCAGCTATGGAGGCATTATACTGTGTAGCAGCTATGGGGGCATTATACTGTGTCGCAGCTATGGAGGCATTATACTGTGTAGCAGCTATGGAGGCAATATACTGTGTCACAGCTATGGAGGCATTATACTGTGTAGCAGCTATGGAGGCATTATACTGTGTAGCAGCTATGGAGGCATTATACTGTGTAGCAGCTATGGAGGCATTATACTGTGTAGCAGCTATGGAGGCATTATACTGTGTAGCAGCTATGGAGGCATTATACTGTGTAGCAGCTATGGAGGCATTATACTGTGTAGCAGCTATGGAGGCATTATACTGTGTCACAGCTATGGGGGCATTATACTGTGTCGCAGCTATGGGGGCATTATACTGTGTCACAGCTATGGAGGCATTATACTGTATAGCAGCTATGGAGACATTATACTGTGTCACAGCTATGGGGGCATTATACTGTGTAGCAGCTATGGGGGCATTATACTGTGTAGCAGCTATGGGGGCATTATACTGTGTAGCAGCTATGGAGGCATTATACTGTGTAGCAGCTATGGAGGCATTATACTGTGTAGCAGCTATGGAGGCATTATACTGTGTCGCAGCTATGGAGGCATTATACTGTGTCACAGCTATGGGGGCATTATACTGTGTAGCAGCTATGGAGGCATTATACTGTGTAGCAGCTATGGAGGCATTATACTGTGTCACAGCTATGGGGGCATTATACTGTGTCACAGCTATGGAGGCATTATACTGTGTCACAGCTATGGGGCATTATACTGTGTAGCAGCTATGGAGGCATTATACTGTATAGCAGCTATGGGGGCATTATACTGTGTCACAGCTATGGAGGCATTATACTGTGTAGCAGCTATGGGGGCATTATACTGTGTAGCAGCTATGGGGCATTATACTGTGTCACAGCTATGGAGGCATTATACTGTGTAGCAGCTATGGGGGCATTATACTGTGTAGCAGCTATGGGGCATTATACTGTGTCACAGCTATGGAGGCATTATACTGTGTAGCAGCTTTGGAGGCATTATACTGTGTCACAGCTATGGAGGCATTATACTGTGTAGCAGCTATGGAGGCATTATACTGTGTAGCAGCTATGGAGGCATTATACTGTGTAGCAGCTATGGGGGCATTATACTGTGTAGCAGCTATGGGGGCATTATACTGTGTAGCAGCTATGGGGGCATTATACTGTGTAGCAGCTATGGAGGCATTATACTGTGTAGCAGCTATGGGGGCATTACACTGTGTCGCAGCTATGGAGGCATTATACTGTGTAGCAGCTATGGAGGCATTATACTGTGTAGCAGCTATGGGGCATTATACTGTGTCACAGCTATGGGGGCATTATACTGTGTAGCAGCTATGGAGACATTATACTGTGTCACAGCTATGGAGGCATTATACTGTGTAGCAGCTATGGAGGCATTATACTGTGTAGCAGCTATGGAGGCATTATACTGTGTAGCAGCTATGGGGGCATTATACTGTGTAGCAGCTATGGGGGCATTATACTGTGTAGCAGCTATGGAGGCATTATACTGTGTAGCAGCTATGGAGGCATTATACTGTGTAGCAGCTATGGAGGCATTATACTGTGTAGCAGCTATGGAGGCATTATACTGTGTAGCAGCTATGGAGGCATTATACTGTATAGCAGCTATGGAGGCATTATACTGTGTAGCAGCTATGGGGGCATTATACTGTGTCACAGCTATGGGGGCATTATACTGTGTAGCAGCTATGGAGGCATTATACTGTGTAGCAGCTATGGGGGCATTATACTGTGTAGCAGCTATGGAGGCATTATACTGTGTAGCAGCTATGGAGGCATTATACTGTGTAGCAGCTATGGAGGCATTATACTGTGTAGCTGCTATGGAGGCATTATACTGTGGAGCAGCTATGGAGGCAATATACTGTGTCACAGCTATGGGGGCATTATACTGTGTAGCAGCTATGGGGGCATTATACTGTGTAGCAGCTATGGAGGCATTATACTGTGTAGCAGCTATGGGGGCATTATACTGTGTCACAGCTATGGGGGCATTATACTGTGTAGCAGCTATGGAGGCATTATACTGTGTCGCAGCTATGAGGGCATTATACTGTGTAGCAGCTATGGAGGCATTATACTGTGTAGCAGCTATGGGGGCATTATACTGTGTAGCAGCTATGGAGGCATTATACTGTGTCGCAGCTATGAGGGCATTATACTGTGTAGCAGCTATGGAGGCATTATACTGTGTAGCAGCTATGGAGGCATTATACTGTGTAGCAGCTATGGAGGCATTATACTGTGGAGCAGCTATGGAGGCAATATACTGTGTCACAGCTATGGGGGCATTATATTGTGTAGCAGCTATGGGGGCATTATACTGTGTAGCAGCTATGGAGGCATTATACTGTGTAGCAGCTATGGGGGCATTATACTGTGTAGCAGCTATGGGGGCATTATACTGTGTAGCAGCTATGGAGGCATTATACTGTGTCGCAGCTATGAGGGCATTATACTGTGTCACAGCTATGGAGACATTATACTGTGTAGCAGCTATGGAGGCATTATACTGTGTAGCAGCTATGGAGGCATTATACTGTGTAGCAGCTATGGAGGCATTATACTGTGTAGCAGCTATGGAGGCATTATACTGTGTAGCAGCTATGGGGGTATTACACTGTGTAGCAGCTATGGAGGCATTATACAGTGTAGCAGCTATGGAGGCAATATACTGTGTCACAGCTATGGGGGCATTATACTGTGTAGCAGCTATGGGGGCATTATACTGTGTAGCAGCTATGGGGGCATTATACTGTGTAGCAGCTATGGAGGCATTATACTGTGTAGCAGCTATGGGGGCATTATACTGTGTAGCAGCTATGGGGGCATTATACTGTGTAGCAGCTATGGGGGCATTATACTGTGTAGCAGCTATGGGGCATTATACTGTGTAGCAGCTATGGAGGCATTATACTGTGTAGCAGCTATGGAGGCATTATACTGTGTCACAGCTATGGAGGCATTATACTGTGTAGCAGCTATGGAGGCATTATACTGTGTAGCAGCTATGGGGGCATTATACTGTGTCACAGCTATGGGGGCATTATACTGTGTCACAGCTATGGGGGCATTATACTGTGTAGCAGCTATGGAGGCATTATACTGTGTCACAACTATGGGGCATTATACTGTGTAGCAGCTATGGGGGCATTATACTGTGTAGGAGCTATGGAGGCATTATACTGTGTCACAGCTATGGAGGCATTATACTGTGTCACAGGTATGGAGGCATTATACTGTGTCACAGCTATGGGGGCATTATACTGTGTCACAGCTATGGAGGCATTATACTGTGTAGCAGCTATGGAGGCATTATACTGTGTAGCAGCTATGGGGGCATTATACTGTGTAGCAGCTATGGAGGCATTATACTGTGTCACAGCTATGGGGGCATTATACTGTGTAGCAGCTATGGAGGCATTATACTGTGTAGCAGCTATGGAGGCATTATACTGTGTCACAGCTATGGGGGCATTATACTGTGTAGCAGCTATGGAGGCATTATACTGTGTCACAGCTATGGGGGCATTATACTGTGTAGCAGCTATGGAGGCATTATACTGTGTAGCAGCTATGGAGGCATTATACTGTGTAGCAGCTATGGAGGCATTATACTGTGTCACAGCTATGGGGGCATTATACTGTGTCACAGCTATGGAGGCATTATACTGTGTAGCAGCTATGGAGGCATTATACTGTGTCACAGCTATGGAGACATTATACTATGTAGCAGCTATGGAGGCATTATACTGTGTCACAGCTATGGAGGCATTATACTGTGTAGCAGCTATGGAGGCATTATACTGTGTAGCAGCTATGGGGGCATTATACTGTGTAGCAGCTATGGGGGCATTATACTGTGTCACAGCTATGGAGGCATTATACTGTGTAGCAGCTATGGGGGCATTATACTGTGTAGCAGCTATGGGGGCATTATACTGTGTAGCAGCTATGGGGCATTATACTGTGTAGCAGCTATGGAGGCATTATACTGTGTAGCAGCTATGGAGACATTATACTGTGTCACAGCTATGGAGGCATTATACTGTGTAGCAGCTATGGAGGCATTATACTGTGTAGCTGCTATGGAGGCATTATACTGTGTAGCAGCTATGGAGGCATTATACTGTGTCGCAGCTATGAGGGCATTATACTGTTGTTAGGGATCTGCCAGGTACTTCATCTAGCTATACTCCTGGGATTAATCAATCCACACCTGAGGCCAGACCTGTTCGACTGACACCATCTCCCACCAACCAGGGTGGCAGGCTCAGGAGTGGGAGAGCCTATCGCGGCCTGGTCTCTCGGAGTTAGCTCCGCCCCCTGCCCTTTATTACCTGCCCTGTGCTCTCCCTCAGTGCTTGTAATTCTTTTGGATTCCTGGCCCCACTGCTGCTTGCTCCAGCCAGCTTCTGCCGTGCTTCTGCCTTGCTGCAGTTCTGCTTGACCTGCTTGCTTGTCCTGGCTTGCTTCTGTCTCCTTGCCCGCTCGGGTGTACTCTCTTCGTCCTGGTCCTGACTGTTCGTTCGCCGCCCCGTTTCCTCGTGGCGTTCCGTGGCTACTGCCCCTTCCCTTGCGTGTTCCCTGTTTGTCTTCCAGTGCACTTAGCCAGCGTAGGGACCGCCGCCCAGTTGTACCTCGTCGCCTAGGGCGGGTCGTTGCAAGTAGGCAGGGACAGGGCGGTGGGTAGATTAGGGCTCACTTTCCCTTCACCTCCTTCCTGCCATTACTTAATTACAAGCCCTTACCTAGTCTACCCTTTCTCCTACGCTGACGCTATCATGGACCCCCTTGAGACCCTGACCCAGCAGATGCAGGGCCTCTCCCTACAGGTCCAGGCCCTGGCCCAAAGGGTCAATCAGGGTGACGCTGCTTTAGTAGTACCCCTCACCTCACCTCTAGAACCCAACCTCAAGTTACCTGACCGGTTTTCAGGGGACCGTAAGACGTTTCTCTCCTTCCGGGAGAGTTGCAGACTGTATTTCCGCCTAAAGCCCCACTCCTCAGGTTCCGAGAACCAGCGGGTGGGTATCATCATATCCCGACTCCAGGAAGGGCCCCAAGAGTGGGCCTTCTCCTTGGCTCCTGACGCCCCTGAACTTTCCTCTGTTGATCGTTTTTTCTCTGCCCTCGGACTCATTTACGACGAGACTGACAGGACTGCTTTAGCCGAGAGTCAGCTGGTGACCTTACGTCAGGGTAGGAGACCGGTTGAGGAATACTGTTCTGATTTTAGGAAGTGGTGCGTAGCTTCTCAGTGGAACGATCCGGCCCTAAGATGCCAGTTTAGGTTAGGATTATCTGACGCCCTGAAGGATCTGCTGGTTAGCTACCCCTCGCCTGACTCCCTTGACCAGGTTATGGCCCTAGCAGTACGACTTGACCGACGTCTCAGGGAACGTCAGCTAGAACGCTTCAGTGTGCTCCCCTCTGACTTTTCTGCGATTCCCCCCGAGGTCCCGTCTCCTCGCCCCTCCACGGAGGACTCGGAGGTACCTATGCTACTCGGGGCCTCCATGTCCCCTCGACAACGTAGGGAGTTTCGCAGAATGAATGGTCTCTGCTTCTACTGTGGGGACGACAAGCATCTACTGAACACCTGTCCCAGGCGCAAGAATAAGAAGCCGGAAAACTTCCGCGCCTAAGTGATCATCGGGGAGGTCACTTGGGCGCACAGGTATTTCCCGTTAATGTGCAACGCAATAAAATTTTGCTTCCCTTTCAGGTCTCGTTTGCTGGCCGGTCTGCCACGGGCAGTGCTTTCGTGGATTCTGGCTCATCTGCTAATATCATGTCTGTGGAATTTGCTATGTCTCTAAAGATGCCTTGTATTGATTTACCTTATCCTATCCCTGTAGTAGGAATCGACTCAACCCCCCTTGCTAATGGTTATTTTACTCAGCATACCCCTGTTTTTGAACTCCTGGTTGGCTCCATGCATTTGGAGCAGTGCTCTGTACTGGTGATGCAGGGATTATCGTCTGATCTGGTATTAGGTCTTCCCTGGTTGCAGTTGCATAATCCCACGTTTGATTGGAATACTGGGGATCTCACCAAATGGGGTAATGAATGTCTGATGTCATGTCTTTCTGTTAACTCTATTTCTCCCCGGGAGGAGGTAAACACGCTTCCTGAGTTTGTTCAGGACTTCGCCGATGTGTTTTCCAAGGAGGCCTCTGAGGTGTTGCCCCCCCATAGAGATTACGATTGCGCCATCGATTTGGTGCCTGGTGCCAAGCTTCCTAAGGGTAGGATATTTAATCTTTCATGTCCTGAACGTGAAGCGATGAGGGTATATATCCAAGAATGCCTGGCCAAGGGTTTCATTCGCCCCTCGACTTCTCCTGTAGGTGCTGGCTTCTTCTTCGTGGGGAAGAAGGATGGTGGTCTTAGGCCGTGCATTGATTATCGTAACCTGAATAAGGTCACCGTAAGGAACCAGTACCCACTTCCTTTGATTCCGGATCTTTTTAATCAGGTTCAGGGAGCCCAGTGGTTTTCCAAGTTCGATCTACGGGGGGCATATAACCTTATCCGCATCAAAGAGGGGGATGAGTGGAAAACTGCGTTCAACACACCCGAGGGTCATTTCGAATACCTGGTCATGCCCTTTGGGTTGTGTAATGCCCCTGCTGTCTTCCAGAATTTTATTAATGAAATCCTGAGAGATTACCTGGGGATATTTCTTGTTGTGTACCTTGATGACATACTGGTGTTTTCCAAGGACTGGTCCTCCCACGTGGAGCATGTCAGGAAGGTGCTCCAGGTCCTTCGGGAGAATAATCTGTTTGCTAAGACTGAAAAATGTGTCTTTGGGGTACAGGAGATACCATTTTTAGGGCAAATCCTCACTCCTCATGAATTCCGCATGGACCCTGCCAAGGTTCAAGCTGTGGCGGAATGGGTCCAACCTGCCTCCCTTAAGGCGTTACAGTGTTTTTTGGGGTTCGCCAACTATTACAGGAGATTTATTGCCAACTTCTCGGTCGTCGCTAAGCCTCTTACGGACCTCACCCGCAAGGGTGCCGATGTCCTCCATTGGCCCCCTGAGGCCGTCCAGGCCTTTGAGACTCTCAAGAAGTGCTTTATCTCGGCCCCCGTGCTGATTCAGCCCAACCAAGAGGAGCCATTTATTGTGGAGGTTGACGCTTCCGAGGTGGGAGTGGGGGCCGTCTTGTCCCAGGGTACCAGCTCCCTCACCCATCTCCGCCCCTGTGCTTACTTCTCTAGGAAGTTTTCGCCCACGGAGAGTAACTATGATATTGGCAACCACGAACTTCTAGCCATTAAATGGGCGTTTGAGGAGTGGCGGCACTTCCTGGAGGGGGCCAGACACCAGGTAACGGTCCTTACGGATCACAAGAATCTGGTTTTCCTAGAATCGGCCCGGAGGCTTAATCCTAGACAAGCTCGGTGGGCACTATTCTTTACCAGATTTAATTTCTTGGTTACCTATAGGGCTGGGTCCAAGAATATTAAGGCTGACGCTCTGTCACGTAGTTTCATGGCCAATCCTCCTTCCGAGAAGGATCCCGCTTGTATTTTACCCCCTGGTATAATCGTCTCTGGCACGGATTCTGATTTAGCTTCTGATATCGCGGCTGATCAGGGTGCAGCTCCCGGGAACGTCCCTGGGGACAAACTGTTTGTTCCCCTGCAATAACGGCTGAGGGTACTCAGGGAAAACCATGACTCCGCTCTATCTGGTCATCCTGGCATCTTGGGCACCAAACACCTCATTACCAGAAACTATTGGTGACCTGGGTTGCCTAAAGATGTTCGGGCTTACGTCGCCGCTTGTGAGGTTTGCGCTAGGTCCAAAACCCCTAGGTCCCGACCTGCGGGCCTACTACGTCCCTTGCCCATTCCCCAGAGACCTTGGACCCATATCTCCATGGATTTTATCACCGATTTGCCTCCATCTCAGGGCAAGTCGGTGGTGTGGGTGGTAGTCGACCGCTTCAGCAAGATGTGCCACTTTGTGCCCCTTAAGAAGCTACCTAACGCCAAGACGTTAGCTTCTTTGTTCGTGAAACACATCCTGCGTCTCCATGGGGCCCCAGTCAATATCGTTTCTGACAGAGGGGTACAATTTGTTTCCTTATTTTGGAGAGCTTTTTGTAAAAAGTTGGAGATTGATCTGTCCTTCTCCTCCGCCTTCCATCCCGAAACTAATGGCCAAACGGAAAGGACCAACCAATCCCTGGAACAATATTTAAGGTGTTTCATCTCGGACTGTCAATTTGATTGGGTCTCATTCCTTCCCCTTGCTGAATTTTCCCTGAATAACCGGGTCAGTAACTCGTCAGGGGTCTCCCCGTTTTTCTGTAATTTCGGGTTTAACCCAAGGTTCTCCTCCGTCTCCCCTGGTTGTTCCAATAATCCTGAGGTAGAGGAGGTTCATCGGGAACTGTGCACTGTCTGGGCCCAGGTTCAGAAGAACCTAGAGGCATCCCAGAGCGCACAAAAGATTCAGGCGGATAGTAGACGTTCTGCTAACCCCCGGTTTGTCGTCGGGGATTTGGTCTGGTTGTCGTCCAGGAACTTACGCCTTAAGGTCCCGTCCAGGAAGTTTGCTCCCCGATTCATTGGACCTTATAAGATCATTGACGTCCTCAACCCTGTATCCTTCCGTCTGGAGCTCCCCCCATCCTTTCGCATACATGACGTCTTCCATGCCTCCCTCCTTAAACGCTGCTCCCCGTCCTGGTCCCCCTCGAGGATACCTCCTGTTCCCGTTCTCACCCCTGAGGGGGTGGAATTCGAGGTGGCCAAGATTATGGACAGTAGGATGGTCCAGGGCTCCCTCCAGTACCTGGTCCATTGGAAAGGATACGGGCCGGAGGAGAGGACTTGGGTACCTGCCCGTGATGTTCACGCTGGGGTATTGATCAGGAGGTTCCACCTCCTCTTCCCCACTAAACCGGGTCCCCTTAGTAAGGGTCCGGTGGCCCCTCATAAAAGGGGGAGTACTGTTAGGGATCTGCCAGGTACTTCATCTAGCTATACTCCTGGGATTAATCAATCCACACCTGAGGCCAGACCTGTTCGACTGACACCATCTCCCACCAACCAGGGTGGCAGGCTCAGGAGTGGGAGAGCCTATCGCGGCCTGGTCTCTCGGAGTTAGCTCCGCCCCCTGCCCTTTATTACCTGCCCTGTGCTCTCCCTCAGTGCTTGTAATTCTTTTGGATTCCTGGCCCCACTGCTGCTTGCTCCAGCCTGCTTCTGCCGTGCTTCTGCCTTGCTGCAGTTCTGCTTGACCTGCTTGCTTGTCCTGGCTTGCTTCTGTCTCCTTGCCCGCTCGGGTGTACTCTCTTCGTCCTGGTCCTGACTGTTCGTTCGCCGCCCCGTTTCCACGTGGCGTTCCGTGGCTACTGCCCCTTCCCTTGCGTGTTCCCTGTTTGTCTTCCAGTGCACTTAGCCAGCGTAGGGACCGCCGCCCAGTTGTACCTCGTCGCCTAGGGCGGGTCGTTGCAAGTAGGCAGGGACAGGGCGGTGGGTAGATTAGGGCTCACTTTCCCTTCACCTCCTTCCTGCCATTACTACTGTGTAGCAGCTATGAGGGCATTATACTGTGTAGCAGCTATGGAGGCATTATACTGTATAGCAGCTATGGAGGCATTATACTGTGTAGCAGCTATGGAGGCATTATACTGTGTCACAGCTATGGAGACATTATACTATGTAGCAGCTATGGGGGCATTATACTGTGTCACAGCTATGGAGGCAATATACTGTGTCACAGCTATGGGGGCATTATACTGTGTAGCAGCTATGGGGGCATTATACTGTGTAGCAGCTATGGAGGCATTATACTGTGTAGCAGCTATGGGGGCATTATACTGTGTAGCAGCTATGGGGGCATTATACTGTGTAGCAGCTATGGGGGCATTATACTGTGTAGCAGCTATGGGGCATTATACTGTGTAGCAGCTATGGAGGCATTATACTGTGTAGCAGCTATGGGGGCATTATACTGTGTCACAGCTATGGAGGCATTATACTGTGTCACAGCTATGGAGGCATTATACTGTGTAGCAGCTATGGAGGCATTATACTGTGTAGCAGCTATGGGGGCATTATACTGTGTCACAGCTATGGGGGCATTATACTGTGTCACAGCTATGGAGGCATTATACTGTGTCACAACTATGGGGCATTATACTGTGTAGCAGCTATGGGGGCATTATACTGTGTAGGAGCTATGGAGGCATTATACTGTGTCACAGCTATGGAGGCATTATACTGTGTCACAACTATGGAGGCATTATACTGTGTCACAGCTATGGGGGCATTATACTGTGTCACAGCTATGGAGGCATTATACTGTGTCACAGCTATGGGGGCATTATACTGTGTAGCAGCTATGGAGGCATTATACTGTGTAGCAGCTATGGAGGCATTATACTGTGTAGCAGCTATGGAGGCATTATACTGTGTCACAGCTATGGAGGTATTATACTGTGTCACAGCTATGGGGGCATTATACTGTGTAGCAGCTATGGGGGCATTATACTGTGTCACAGCTATGGAGGCATTATACTGTGTCACAGCTATGGAGACATTATACTGTGTCACAACTATGGGGCATTATACTGTGTAGCAGCTATGGGGGCATTATACTGTGTAGGAGCTATGGAGGCATTATACTGTGTAGCAGCTATGGAGGCATTATACTGTGTAGCAGCTATGGGGGCATTATACTGTGTCACAGCTATGGGGGCATTATACTGTGTCACAGCTATGGAGGCATTATACTGTGTCACAGCTATGGGGGCATTATACTGTGTAGCAGCTATGGAGGCATTATACTGTGTAGCAGCTATGGAGGCATTATACTGTGTAGCAGCTATGGAGGCATTATACTGTGTCACAGCTATGGAGGTATTATACTGTGTCACAGCTATGGGGGCATTATACTGTGTAGCAGCTATGGGGGCATTATACTGTGTCACAGCTATGGAGGCATTATACTGTGTCACAGCTATGGAGACATTATACTGTGTCACAACTATGGGGCATTATACTGTGTAGCAGCTATGGGGGCATTATACTGTGTAGGAGCTATGGAGGCATTATACTGTGTAGCAGCTATGGAGGCATTATACTGTGTAGCAGCTATGGGGGCATTATACTGTGTCACAGCTATGGGGGCATTATACTGTGTCACAGCTATGGAGGCATTATACTGTGTCACAACTATGGGGCATTATACTGTGTAGCAGCTATGGAGGCATTATACTGTGTCACAGCTATGGAGGCATTATACTGTGTCGCAGCTATGGGGGCATGACCTGCCTAAGTAGAGTCGTGTGTTAACCTTATACCATACTATCCCCCCACCCCCACTTTAGTAAAGACACATGACACCGAGGTTGGATGTGAAATGGCCACAGCAGCCGTTTATTAATTTCACAGTTTTATAAAAACAATTTAAATCCGAAACATTCGGATAACTAGTTAGGAATCCACCAGAGAATTCCTCCTAATAATTCACATGACCCAACATGGGTCATAACATTAACCCGAGCAGAGGAAGTCCTTGAAGCCCCTTCAGATAGTCCTTTTTAAAGAACACACCGAATTAGCCATCTGCAAACCACCAATTACCTCCAGCCGTAAACCAGCTCGGAAGCACCGTTCACCTCTGCAGATGGCTCCAACCACTAGAAGTCCACTTCAAGGGGATAACACCCGATGAAGCCCTCAAGTGATATACCGACCACTAGAAGTCCACTTCAAAGGGATAACACCCGATGAAACCTTCAAGTGATATACCTTCTACCAGAAGACCACTTCAAAGGGATAACACCCGATGAAGTCTTCAACCATGTACCTTTTTTGGGGGACGCATACCCCCGATGCGACCCCCCCACCATTTTGTACTGACTGGCCTCAAGGACTCCCCCCGCCAGCTGCCATGACAACAGAACCTACTCCGGAAAAAGAAAAACATGTTAAATAAGCACACAAATAAAAAACCAACGCTCATAGACGGACGTACATAAGACCTAAAGAGTAACAAACCAAGGGCGAGAGGGTGGGAGCTTACTGTTTCTGTGTTACTCCTCCCGCTGCTTCCGGCTCAATGCCGAGAAACAGCGGGAAGCTCAGTAACTGCCCCCCGTCCCCCTTAACTCCTCCCCGTCCCCCCTCCAACTCCCTCCAACTCTCCCTCACCTAATTAACCCTTTCCCTACTAGGACGGTCATGTCGGCTTCCCTTAATCCCTGCAGGCTGCGTCCAGCCTCTTCTTGACCTGCCTAAGTAGAGTCGTGTGTTAACCTTATACCATACTATCCCCCCACCCCCACTTTAGTAAAGACACATGACACCGAGGTTGGATGTGAAATGGCCACAGCAGCCGTTTATTAATTTCACAGTTTTATAAAAACAATTTAAATCCGAAACATTCGGATAACTAGTTAGGAATCCACCAGAGAATTCCTCCTAATAATTCACATGACCCAACATGGGTCATAACATTAACCCGAGCAGAGGAAGTCCTTGAAGCCCCTTCAGATAGTCCTTTTTAAAGAACACACCGAATTAGCCATCTGCAAACCACCAATTACCTCCAGCCGTAAACCAGCTCGGAAGCACCGTTCACCTCTGCAGATGGCTCCAACCACTAGAAGTCCACTTCAAGGGGATAACACCCGATGAAGCCCTCAAGTGATATACCGACCACTAGAAGTCCACTTCAAAGGGATAACACCCGATGAAGCCTTCAAGTGATATACCTTCTACCAGAAGACCACTTCAAAGGGATAACACCCGATGAAGTCTTCAACCATGTACCTTTTTTGGGGGACGCATACCCCCGATGCGACCCCCCCACCATTTTGTACTGACTGGCCTCAAGGACTCCCCCCGCCAGCTGCCATGACAACAGAACCTACTCCGGAAAAAGAAAAACATGTTAAATAAGCACACAAATAAAAAACCAACGCTCATAGACGGACGTACATAAGACCTAAAGAGTAACAAACCAAGGGCGAGAGGGTGGGAGCTTACTGTTTCTGTGTTACTCCTCCCGCTGCTTCCGGCTCAATGCCGAGAAACAGCGGGAAGCTCAGTAACTGCCCCCCGTCCCCCTTAACTCCTCCCCGTCCCCCCTCCAACTCCCTCCAACTCTCCCTCACCTAATTAACCCTTTCCCTACTAGGACGGTCATGTCGGCTTCCCTTAATCCCTGCAGGCTGCGTCCAGCCTCTTCTTTATACTGTGTCACAGCTATGGGGACATTATACTGTGTCACAGCTATGGGGGCATTATACTGTGTCACAGCTATGGGGACATTATACTGTGTAGCAGCTATGGAGGCATTATACTGTGTAGCAGCTATGGAGGCATTATACTGTGTAGCAGCTATGGGGGCATTATACTGTGTAGCAGCTATGGAGGCATTATACTGTATAGCAGCTATGGGTGCATTATACTGTGTCACAGCTATGGGGGCATTATACTGTGTAGCAGCTATGGAGGCATTATACTGTGTCACAGCTATGGAGGCATTATACTGTATAGCAGCTATGGAGGCATTATACTGTGTCACAGCTATGGAGGCATTATACTGTGTCACAGCTATGGGGGCATTATACTGTGTAGCAGCTATGGGGCATTATACTGTGTAGCAGCTATGGAGGCATTATACTGTGTCACAGCTATGGGGGCATTATACTGTGTAGCAGCTATGGAGACATTATACTGTGTAGCAGCTATGGAGGCATTATACTGTGTAGCAGCTATGGAGGCATTATACTGTGTAGCAGCTATGGAGGCATTATACTGTGTAGCAGCTATGCAGGCATTATACTGTGTAGCAGCTATGGAGGCATTATACTGTGTCACAGCTATGGGGCATTATACTGTGTCACAGCTATGGGGGCATTATACTGTGTAGCAGCTATGGGGACATTATACTGTGTAGCAGCTATGGAGGCATTATACTGTGTAGCAGCTATGGAGGCATTATACTGTGTCACAGCTATGGAGGCATTATACTGTGTAGCAGCTATGGAGGCATTATACTGTGTCACAGCTATGGGGGCATTATACTGTGTCACAGCTATGGAGGCATTATACTGTGTAGCAGCTATGGAGGCATTATACTGTGTCACAGCTATGGAGGCATTATACTGTGTCACAGCTATGGAGGCATTATACTGTGTCACAGCTATGGAGGCATTATACTGTGTCACAGCTATGGGGCATTATACTGTGTAGCAGCTATGGAGGCATTATACTGTATAGCAGCTATGGGGGCATTATACTGTGTCACAGCTATGGAGGCATTATACTGTGTCACAGCTATGGGGCATTATACTGTGTAGCAGCTATGGAGGCATTATACTGTGTAGCAGCTATGGAGGCATTATACTGTGTAGCAGCTATGGAGGCATTATACTGTGTAGCAGCTATGGGGGCATTATACTGTGTAGCAGCTATGGAGGCATTATACTGTGTAGCAGCTATGGAGGCATTATACTGTGTAGCAGCTATGGGGGCATTATACTGTGTCACAGCTATGGAGGCATTATACTGTGTAGCAGCTATGGGGGCATTATACTGTGTCACAGCTATGGGGGCATTATACTGTGTAGCAGCTATGGGGCATTATACTGTGTCACAGCTATGGAGGCATTATACTGTGTAGCAGCTTTGGAGGCATTATAATGTGTCACAGCTATGGAGACATTATACTGTGTAGCAGCTATGGGGGCATTATACTGTGTCACAGCTATGGGGCATTATACTGTGCAGCAGCTATGGGGGCATTATACTGTGTAGCAGCTATGGAGGCATTATACTGTGTAGCAGCTATGGGGGCATTATACTGTGTCGCAGCTATGGAGGCATTATACTGTGTAGCAGCTATGGAGGCAATATACTGTGTGACAGCTATGGAGGCATTATACTGTGTCACAGCTATGGAGGCATTATACTGTGTAGCAGCTATGGAGGCATTATACTGTGTAGCAGCTATGGAGGCATTATACTGTGTCACAGCTATGGGGGCATTATACTGTGTAGCAGCTATGGAGGCATTATACTGTGTAGCAGCTATGGAGGCATTATACTGTGTAGCAGCTATGGAGGCATTATACTGTGTAGCAGCTATGGAGGCATTATACTGTGTAGCAGCTATGGAGGCATTATACTGTGTAGCAGCTATGGAGGCAATATACTGTGTCACAGCTATGGGGGCATTATACTGTGTAGCAGCTATGGGGGCATTATACTGTGTAGCAGCTATGGGGGCATTATACTGTGTAGCAGCTATGGGGGCATTATACTGTGTAGCAGCTATGGAGGCATTATACTGTGTAGCAGCTATGGAGGCATTATACTGTGTAGCAGCTATGGAGGCATTATACTGTGTAGCAGCTATGGAGGCATTATACTGTGTAGCAGCTATGGAGGCATTATACTGTGTCATAGCTATGGGGGCATTATACTGTGTAGCAGCTATGGGGGCATTATACTGTGTAGCAGCTATGGGGGCATTATACTGTGTAGCAGCTATGGAGGCATTATACTGTGTAGCAGCTATGGGGGCATTATACTGTGTAGCAGCTATGGGGGCATTATACTGTGTAGCAGCTATGGGGGCATTATACTGTGTAGCAGCTATGGGGCATTATACTGTGTAGCAGCTATGGAGGCATTATACTGTGTAGCAGCTATGGGGGCATTATACTGTGTCACAGCTATGGAGGCATTATACTGTGTCACAGCTATGGAGGCATTATACTGTGTCGCAGCTATGGAGGCATTATACTGTGTAGCAGCTATGGGGGCATTATACTGTGTAGCAGCTATGGAGGCATTATACTGTGTAGCAGCTATGGAGGCTTTATACTGTGTAGCAGCTATGGAGGCATTATACTGTGTAGCAGCTATGGGGCATTATACTGTGTAGCAGCTATGGAGGCATTATACTGTGTAGCAGCTATGGAGACATTATACTGTGTAGCAGCTATGGAGTCATTACACTGTGTCACAGCTATGGGGGCATTATACTGTGTCACAGCTATGGGGGCATTATACTGTGTCACAGCTATGGGGCATTATACTGTGTAGCAGCTATGGAGGCATTATACTGTGTCACAGCTATGGGGCATTATACTGTAGAGCAGCTATGGAGGCATTATACTGTAGAGCAGCTATGGGGGCATTATACTGTGTCACAGCTATGGAGGCATTATACTGTGTCACAGCTATGGAGGCATTATACTGTGTAGCAGCTATGGAGGCATTATACTGTGTCGCAGCTATGGAGGCATTATACTGTGTAGCAGCTATGGAGGCATTATACTGTGTAGCAGCTATGGGGGCATTATATTGTGTAGCAGCTATGGGGGCATTATACTGTGTCACAGCTATGGAGGCATTATACTGTGTAGCAGCTATGGAGGCATTATACTGTGTCACAGCTATGGAGGCATTATACTGTGTAGCAGCTATGGGGGCATTATACTGTGTAGCAGCTATGGAGGCATTATACTGTGTCACAGCTATGGAGGCATTATACTGTGTCGCAGCTATGGAGGCATACTGTGTCACAGCTATGGGGCATTATACTGTAGAGCAGCTATGGGGGTATTATACTGTGTCGCAGCTATGGGGGCATTATACTGTGTCACAGCTATGGGGGCATTATACTGTGTCGCAGCTATGGAGGCATTATACTGTGTAGCAGCTATGGGGCATTATACTGTGTCGCAGCTATGGGGGCATTATACTGTGTCGTAGCTATGGGGGCATTATACTGTGTCGCAGCTATGGGGGCATTATACTGTGTAGCAGCTATGGAGGCATTATACTATGTAGCAGCTATGGAGGCATTATACTGTGTCACAGCTATGGAGGCATTATACTTTGTCACAGCTATGGGGGCATTATACTGTGTAGCAGCTATGGGGGCATTATACTGTGTCACAGCTATGGAGACATTATACTGTGTAGCAGCTATGGAGGCATTATACTGTGTAGCAGCTATGGGGGCATTATACTGTGTAGCAGCTATGGAGGCATTATATTGTGTATCAGCTATGGGGGCATTATACTGTGTCGCAGCTATGGGGACATTATACTGTGTCGCAGCTATGGAGGCATTATACTGTGTAGGGTCAGCTAAGGGGAAAATTATACTGTGTAGAGGCAGCTGTGAAGGGCATTATACTGTGGGGGCAGCTATGGTTGGCAATATACTGTGGGGGCAGCTATGGGGGACATTATACTGAGCAATTATAAGAGCTGCAGGTCCAAGGGGGAAGACGCTGTGTAGCACAATATACAAGGGGGGATTGTTGTATAGCACTATATAGAAAGGAGTGCTGTGTATCACTATATCTAAGGGGGATTGCTGTGTAGCACTATATACAAGAGGGGGAGGGCTACGTGTCTCTATTTACAGAGGGGGAGGACTGTGTAGCGCTATTTACAGGGGGCTGTGTGTGGTGCTATCTACAGTGTTTGACACAATTATATTCAGGGGCGCAGTCTATGGTGCTATAATATTTAGGGGCTCAGTGTTTGTACTATTTTATTCAGGGTCGCAGTGTTTGGTGCTATTATATTTAGGGGCACAGTGTGTGGCACCATGATAATATTATCTTTGTTTATAGGTGTGGAAATGTTGGAAAAGTGAGGAGCCAAAGACATCTGAGTGGCAAATTCTGCAGAAATGGGTCATGGCCGGGAAAAGTCGTCATGAAGTCTGGACCGGATGGAGAAGAAAAGAGGAAAAAAACGACGTCGTCACCTGTGAGTCACTAGATAATCTGTCATCTCTACTGACATGTTTATTATGGGAAATCCTTATATTTCACAAAGTCTTTGTGCAGTTCAGGACTGATAGACAAATAAGTGTTACTATTCCCCTTGTCAGGAGAATGTGTCCATACACGGTGCGATACTGTCAGCAATGGTTGGAGACTGTCAGTATGTGGGGACACAGTTTTTTGACAAGGGGAGTAGTAACACCCATTTGTTAATGTCTGGGAAAAAAAGGAAGTGTTAACAATAGTTACAGGGCGGTCGGTGGAGAATGGGGGCCCAAGTTTGGATAACATCCCAGGGCCTATTGTCTACTTAATCCGCCACTGGTTCTGCTTCCGATTTTTCAGCTGAAAACATTGTGTGTGAACATACCCTTAGAACGATGAAAGTGAAGTGAATGACTTTTCAGTTGATCGGTTCCCACGCCGTGTATTTCAGGCGTTTTTTTTGCACATTTTACGTGCCAAAAACCTCATAAAAAAACGCTTAATTACACTTGATTTTGCGTGTTTGGGGGGATTTGTGTTTGTGTGTGTGCGTGTGTGTGTGCGTGTGTGTGTGTGGGGGGGGTGCTCGCCGCTGATTCTTCAAAACAGCTGATAAGCGGCTATGAAGTATCAGCGGCGCCCGTGCACACTCCGCTCTGCTACACACACACACACACACACACACACACACACACACACACACAATCACAATGAGGGCAGGGCTTGTCCTGAGTGCACTGTCTCTTGTTATGGACAGAGTTATAGTCACATGAACCCCGTCTGTTGAACCGGTAACCTAGGTTCGATCACATGACAGAGGGGGATCATCAAAAACCCTGTGCACCCTCAGCCCGTCCATCCAGCCCTTTGCTGGTTATATCTGCTGGGAAAGCTGGGTGACCACCATTACTCCCTCCTACTGGAGTGTGTTTGGGGATGTGACTAATGAACCTCTCACACTCCAGTAGGAGAGGTAATGGTGGTCACCCAGCTTTCCCAGACCCCTGAACGGTAAATCTCTCTCGTTTTGCTGAGACTGTTTGGGAATGTGACTAATGAACCTCTCAGTCTCAGCACTACAAGGGGGATTTATCGTTCAGGAGTCTGTGAAAGCTGGGAGACCAACATTACCCCTCCTACTGGAGTGTGAGAGGTTCATTAGTCACATCCCCAAACACACTCCAGTAGGAGGGGTAATGGTGGTCACCCAGCTTTCCCAGACCCCTGAACGGTAAATCTCTCTGGTTGTGCTGAGACTGTTTGGGAATGTGACTAATGAACCTCTCAGTCTCAGCACAACAAGAGAGATTTATTGTTCAGGGGTCTGGGAAAGCTGGGTACCACACTAACAGTGGGCATATTGTTTATCACCCAGCTTTCCCAGGACAGTTACATCATGTGTCCTTTATACAGAGTCTCCTGCACGACTACAGGGGGGCCCGTCAGGTGGGGGGGTCTGTCGGGGGGGCGGGGCAAGCTGGGGGGGGGGACGTCGGGGGTCACGAGAGCGGGGGTCTGTGAGAGAGAGAGGGACAGACCGAGACACATCTTACCTGCAGTGCAGCTGGTCTTCATGATGGCGCCTGCTCTCTCCCTGCAAACAGCTGCTCTGCTGTGTGACTATGACCTGCGTCTGCGCAGTACAGAGCCAGATAGCAGAGGCAATGGACAGGAGCCGTTCATTTACTCCTATGCACTGTAGCTGCCGTATTCCATCTCTGTATGTGTCGTTAATCAACACATACAGAGATGACAAAAAAAATGGCAGTCCCCATAGAGAAGAAAAAGACAGAAAAAAATAAAAAGTGCAACAAAAAAACACAAATTAATTAAAATTTATTTTAATGACCTACTAAAAGCAATAGTATATAAAAAATAAAATTAGTGACACCTTCCCTTTAAAGAGCTGCAACAGTGTGTATATATGTATGTATGTATGTATGTGTGTGTATGTATGTGTATATATGTGTATGTATGTGTATGTATGTATGTATGTGTGTATGTGTGTGTATATGTATATGTGTATATATATATATATGTATGTGTGTGTATGTATGTGTATATATGTATGTATGTGTATATATGTATGTGTGTATGTATGTGTATATATGTATGTGTGTATGTATGTGTATATATGTATGTGTGTATGTGTGTGTATATATGTATGTATGTGTGTGTATGTATGTGTATATATGTGTGTGTATGTGTATATATGTGTGTGTATGTATGTGTATATATGTGTGTGTATGTGTATATATGTATGTGTATGTATGTGTATATATGTATGTATGTGTATATATGTATGTGTATGTATGTGTATATATGTATGTGTATATATGTATGTATGTGTATATATATATGTGTATATATTTATATATATATAACGCACACGCACACACAGAAATAACATGGATAAATATATTTTAAAAAATTAAAAAATTGTTTATTTTTCAATTTTTTTTGTGATTTTTCTGCTCATAATAAAATTGTAAAACATGGAATTAATTAAACTAATCTAGAAAATGAAAGCCTCATAAGTCTTGTAAAAATCAAAGTTAAAATAGTTGTGATATTCAAAGCGGTTGCAAAGTTATTATCGTCTAAAGAAGTGCAAATCAGAAATGAAAAATGTGACCTGGACGCAGGGGCATCAATGACCCCTGGTCATGAAAGGGTTAATTATGTACAGAAAATAGAATTGACAAAATCTACAATCAATATATATATATACCGTATTTTTCGGACTATAAGGCGCAGTTTTTAGCAAGAATAAATCTTGCTAACAAGTCCCTGCGTGTTCTAGTCGGCAGTGCTGGGCCCCCTGACCGCTCCTTACTTAACCCCTTCCCGACCCGTGATGTGCCAGCACATCATCAGGCGGGGAGGGGATGATGTATGGAGCGGGCTCACGCGCTGAGCCTGCTCCATACACTGCAGGTGTCAGCTTCTGACACGCTGCACTACCGGCTAGGAACAGAGATGGCGCTGTTTAGTTAAATACTGCGGTCAATAGCGACCGCGGCATTTATATTGGTTTTCCTACGAAGGACATTTATGACATATCCACAGGTGTAATATCTCTAGAACGGGGCCCCCTAAGCCCCATTCCATCTTACCCGGCTCCGCGGTCTTCCGGCCACTTCACTTCCTGGTTACATGTTCGAGTTACGCAAACAGCGTAACTCTCTGAGCTACGCAGTTTCCGCAACTCCCATAGAACTGAATAGTAGTTACGGCTACAGAGTAGCACGCTACGCTGCTTCTATAACTGACATTCACTACTATGGGAGTTCCGGAAACAGCGTAGCTCAGCGAGTTACGCTGTTTCCGTAACTCATCCATGTATTGCAGTGTATTGTACCAGCGATCTAATGATCACTGGTTCAAGTCCCCTAGGGGAACTAATAAAATGTGTGTAAAAAAAAAAACATTTCCCATTATTCCCCAAGAACAATGTAAAAATAATAACAAAATTGGTATCGCTGCATCGGTAAAAGTCCGGAACTATTACAACATAGCATTATTTGACTCACACAGTGAACGGTGTAACAATGTTTTATTTAAAACCCCCGACTGTCTGTATTCTTCTACCATATTACGTTATAAATGGCCGCTCTGTTGTAACGGTTCACTGGGATACGCTTCTTGTGATGTCATCTAGAATGTGGGCAGATTCTATTTCTCTGAGCGTGACGTCCTCTAGAGAATCTGAGCGTGATGTCATGTGAAGGGCGGGGCCTGTGATCTGCATGTGTTCCGTTTGCACATAATGGCCCTCAGGTTGTGACATCATCAAGTTTATAAATTGGGGTCACACATTGACCGCGGTGTCAGTTTCTCTTGCTGGCTCTCATCATGGACGTGTCTCATATGAAGAAGAGGAGGATGGTGATGTTTCCAATGATGAGTGTTGTAGAGAAGATGGAGGTTGGCGGACGCCAATTTCCGGAGGACGTGGAGATGGAGGAGGAGGATGAGAAGATGGAGGTTGGCGGACGCCAGTTTCCAGAGGACGTGGAGATGGAGGAGGAGGATGAGAAGATGGAGGCTGGCGGACGCCAGTTTCCAGAGGACGTGGAGATGGAGGATGGGAAGATGGAGGTTGGCGGACGCCAATTTCCAGCTCCTGATGTGGAGATGGACGACCTTTCGGGGGCTACGGTTAACATCAGGGCCTCCAACCCCCGAAAGAGAAAGTGGCCATTTTAGTAACATCTGCCACTTGGGGCCCATTTACCATCAGGGCCCCCAACCCCCGGGAGAGATAGCGGCCATCTTATTTCCATCTGCCGCTCGGGGCCCATTTACCATCTTTAGGTGAAGTAAGTGCCGTCCACTGATGATCTTCTCACCTCACGACTCTTCTACAGCCGCCTGGACACTGAATTTCTGATTTGTTTTGCAGTTGTCACCCCAACATCGTGGTCTTTACCACCTAAACCATCTGAAATTCCCATGAAGACTCCTCCAGTGATGAGCAGACGCGAGATCCGGTAAGTCTGACGTCTTCCGCTCGTCTTCATCTTCTCCTTGTGGTGAAGGTTTTGTGAATTTTTTTGCTTATTTGTATTTTTTCCTTTTCTAGGATCCGACTTTGAAAAATATGAAAAAAGTTTTCGGTTTCTTCTGATCCAGGATCGAGCTGTGTAAGGGTGGACTGGCGGCCATATCCACGGGTGAAGAAGGACCCTCCCCCTCTTCATCTCACCGATCATCGCATGTTAAAGGGCCGGAGCCACAGAAAACCGCACAGAAATTCTACCAGATTCTATAATAAACAGATTTATTTTTACCATTTTTAGTGTTTTCATTTCTAGATTGGGGAATTTATCCAGGGAACCTGTGTTCTATGGGGGTCCGAAGGTTATAGGTGTAATACTCTGCAGAATATATCACACTGTATCTGTCAGGAGGTGGAGAGGACAGAGCAATGTTCTGCAGATCTGTAGAGAGGTCAGTGGTGCAATAATCTGCAGAATATATCACTCTGTATCTGTCAGGAGGTGGAGAGGACAGAGCAATGTTCTGCAGATATCTAGAGAGGTCAGTGGTGTAATAATCTGCAGAATATATCACTCTGTATCTGTCAGTAGAGGACAGAGCAATGTTCTGCAGATCTGTAGAGAGGTCAGGGGTGTAATAATCTGCAGAATATATCACTCTGTATCTGTCAGTAGAGGACAGAGCAATGTTCTGCAGATCTGTAGAGTGGTCAGTGGTGTAATAATCTGCAGAATATATCACTCTGTATCTGTCAGTAGAGGACAGAGCAATGTTCTGCAGATCTGTAGAGAGGTCAGTGGTGTAATAATCTGCAGAATATATCACTATGTATCTGTCAGTAGAGGACAGAGCAATGTTCTGCAGATCTCTAGAGAGGTCAGTGGTGTAATAATCTGCAGAATATATCACTCTGTATCTGTCAGTAGAGGACAGAGAAATGTTCTGCAGATCTGTAGAGAGGTCAGTGGTGTAATAATCTGCAGAATATATCACTCTGTATCTGTCAGTAGAGGACAGAGCAATGTTCTGCAGATCTGTAGAGAGGTCAGTGGTGTAATAATCTTCAGAATATATCACTCTGTATCTGTCAGTAGAGGACAGTGCAATGTTCTGCAGATCTGTAGACAGGTCAGTGGTGTAATACTCTGCAGAATATATCACTATGTATCTGTCAGTAGAGGACAGAGCAATGTTCTGCAGATTTCTAGAGAATTCAGTGGTGTAATAATCTGCAAAATATATATCACTCTGTATCTGTCATGTGATACAGGAGCAATGTTCTGCAGATCTGTAGAGAGGTCAGTGGTGTAATAATCTGCAGAATATATCACTCTGTATCTGTCAGTAGAGGACAGAGCAATGTTCTGCAGATCTGTAGACAGGTCAGTGGTGTAATAATCTGCAGAATATATCACTCTGTATCTGTCAGTAGAGGACAGAGCAATGTTCTGCAGATCTGTAGAGAGGTCAGTGGTGTAATAATCTGCAGAATATATCACTCTGTATCTGTCAGTAGAGGACAGAGCAATGTTCTGCAGATCTGTAGAGAGGTCAGTGGTGTAATAATCTGCAGAATATATCACTATGTATCTGTCAGTAGAGGACAGAGCAATGTTCTGCAGATCTGTAGAGAGGTCAGTGGTGTAATAATCTGCAGAATATATCACTATGTATCTGTCAGGAGGTGGAGAGGACAGAGCAATGTTCTGCAGATCTGTAGAGAGGTCAGTGGTGTAATACTCTGCAGAATATATCACTCTGTATCTGTCAGTAGAGGACAGAGCAATGTTCTGCAGATCTGTAGAGAGGACAGTGGTGTAATAATCTGCAGAATATATCACTATGTATCTGTCAGTAGAGGACAGAGCAATGTTCTGCAGATATCTAGAGAGGTCAGTGGTGTAATAATCTGCAGAATATATCACTATGTATCTGTCAGTAAAGGACAGAGCAATGTTCTGCAGATCTGTAGACAGGTCAGTGGTGTAATAATCTGCAGAATATATCACTATGTATCTCTCAGGAGGTGTAGAGGGCAGAGCAATGTTCTGCAGATCTGTAGAGAGGTCAGTGGTGTAATAATCTGCAGAATATATCACTCTGTATCTGTCAGGAGGTGGAGAGGACAGAGCAATGTTCTGCAGATCTGTAGACAGGTCAGTGGTGTAATAATCTGCAGAATATATCACTATGTATCTGTCAGTAGAGGACAGAGCAATGTTCTGCAGGTCTGTAGACAGGTCAGTGGTGTAATAATCTGCAGAATATATCACTCTGTATCTGTCTGGAGGTGGAGAGGACAGAGCAATGTTCTGCAGATCTGTAGAGAGGTCAGTGGTGTAATAATCTGCAGAATATATCACACTGTATCTGTCAGTAGAGGACAGAGCAATGTTCTGCAGATCTGTAGAGAGGTCAGTGGTGTAATAATCTGCAGAATATATCACTCTGTATCTGTCAGGAGGTGGAGAGGACAGAGCAATGTTCTGCAGATCTGTAGAGAGGTCAGTGGTGTAATAATCTGCAGAATATATCACTATGTATCTGTCAGTAGAGGACAGAGCAATGTTCTGCAGATCTGTAGAGAGGTCAGTGGTGTAATACTCTGCAGAATATATCACTCTGTATCTGTCTGGAGGCTTTTTGGCATTTTTCTTGAAAATATAAACAATTGCTGGTAAATTTATACATTTTCTAACGACATAAAACAGAAGGACAGATAAAGTAATGCCAACAAGGGACAATATATTACAACCCCCCCATAAAAAGTGGGGGTGAAATGTCCGAATGTTTCTCTTATTCTGCAGATATCATTTTATTCCTTTATTTCACTAACACAGCAGATGATAACAGAGAATCACAGCTCAATATTTATTACCCCGATTCTGCAGTGTTTAGTGATATGACATATGTGGCCCTAGTGTGCCATGTGACTTATTGGACTCTTTGCGGAGCAACTCACGCGGCGGCAGAAACGGGAGAACAAATATGAAAGACCCCCAGTTTGTGCAAAGTGAAATTGAGCTGGGCAGCATAAAGCACCCGTCAGCTGAGTGGTCCCTCCTATAAGAGCAGGGGGCCCCGGCATTTGCCCGGTTCGACCATGTGTGTACGGTGGCCCTGATCTGTGTCCTGAGAACGCAGATGCAGTTGACACCGGGACATGCCAGCGGCCGATCGGGATACCACCTGGAATCTGGGACTGTTGGGAGGTATGGAGACCCTCCCCAAATGACCCCATTTTGGATTCTACACCCCTCAGGGTGAGCATTTAGGGCTGCAGTGAGCATTTTGACTCCACAGGTGTTACATCGATTGTATTAGAATTGAGCAGTGGAAATAAAAAGTTGTTTTAGCTCAAAATTTCTTTATATTCAAAAAGAAAGAAACGATAACAAGGAGTACATCAGGGTATATGTAATATGTGAGGAGTACATCAGGGTATATGTAATCTGTGAGGAGTACATCAGGGTATATGTAATATGTGACGAGTACATCAGGATATATGTAATATGTGTGGAGTACATCAGGGTATATGTAATATGTGAGGAGTACATCAGGGTATATGTAATCTGTGAGGAGTACATCAGGGTATATGTAATATGTGAGGAGTACATCAGGGTATATGTAATCTGTGAGGAGTACATCAGGGTATATGTAATCTGTGAGGAGTACATCAGGGTATATGTAATATGTGAGGAGTACATCAGGGTATATGTAATCTGTGAGGAGTACATCAGGATATATGTAATATGTGAGGAGTACATCAGGGTATATGTAATCTGTGAGGAGTACATCAGGGTATATGTAATCTGTGAGGAGTACATCAGGGTATATGTAAGATGTGAGGAGTACATCAGGGTATATGTAATCTGTGAGTACATCAGGATATATGTAAGATGTGAGGAGTACATCAGGGTATATGTAATATGTGAGGAGTACATCAGGGTATATGTAATATGTGAGGAGTACATCAGGGTATATGTAATCTGTGAGGAGTACATCAGGATATATGTAATATGTGAGGAGTACATCAGGATATATGTAATATGTGAGGAGTACATCAGGGTATATGTAATCTGTGAGGAGTACATGAGGGTATATGTAATCTGTGAGGAGTACATGAGGGTATATGTAATCTGTGAGGAGTACATCAGGGTATATGTAATATGTGAGGAGTACATCAGGGTATATGTAATCTGTGAGGAGTACATCAGGGTATATGTAATCTGTGAGGAGTACATCAGGGTATATGTAATCTGTGAGGAGTACATCAGGGTATATGCAATATGTGAGGAGTACATCGGGGTATATGTAATATGTGAGGAGTACATCGGGGTATATGTAATATGTGAGGAGTACATCGGGGTATATGTAATATGTGAGGAGTACATCGGGGTATATGTAATATGTGAGGAGTACATCAGGGTTTATGTAATCTGTGAGGAGTACATCAGGGTATATGTAATATGTGAGGAGTACATCAGGGTATATGTAATCTGTGAGGAGTACATCAGGATATATGTAATATGTGAGGAGTACATCAGGATATATGTAATATGTGAGGAGTACATCAGGGTATGTGTAATCTGTGAGAAGTACATCAGGGTATGTGTAATATGTGAGGAGTACATCAGGGTATATGTAATCTGTGAGGAGTACATCAGGGTATATGTAATCTGTGAGGAGTACATCAGGGTATATGTAATCTGTGAGGAGTACATCAGGGTATATGTAATATGTGAGGAGTACATCAGGGTATATGTAATCTGTGAGGAGTACATTAGGGTATATGTAATCTGTGAGGAGTACATCAGGGTATATGTAATCTGTGAGGAGTACATCAGGGTATATGTAATCTGTGAGGAGTACATCAGGGTATATGTAATATGTGAGGAGTACATCAGGGTATATGTAATCTGTGAGGAGTACTTCAGGGTATATGTAATCTGTGCGGAGTACATCAGGGTATATGTAATCTGTGAGGAGTACATCAGGATATATGTAATATGTGAGGAGTACATCAGGATATATGTAATATGTGAGGAGTACATCAGGGTATATGTAAACTGTGAGGAGTACATCAGGGTATATGTAATATGTGAGGAGTACATCAGGGTATATGTAATATGTGAGGAGTACATCAGGGTATATGTAATCTGTGAGGAGTACATCAGGGTATATGTAATCTGTGAGGAGTACATCAGGGTATATGTAATCTGTGAGGAGTACATCAGGGTATATGTAATATGTGAGGAGTAAATCAGGGTATATGTAATCTGTGAGGAGTACATCAGGGTATATGTAATATGTGAGTAGTACATCAGGATATATGTAATATGTGAGGAGTACATCACGGTATATGTAATCTGTGAGGAGTACATCAGGGTATATGTAATATGTGAGGAGTACATCAGGATATATGTAATATGTGAGGAGTACATCACGGTATATGTAATCTGTGAGGAGTACATTAGGGTATATGTAATATGTGAAGAGTACATCAGGCTATATGTAATATGTGAGGAGTACATCAGGATATATGTAATCTGTGAGGAGTACATCAGGGTATATGTAATCTGTGAGGAGTACATCAGGGTATATGTAATATGTGAGGAGTACATCAGGGTATATGTAATATGTGAGGAGTACATCAGGGTATATGTAATATGTGAGGAGTACATCAGGGTATATGTAATATGTGAGGAGTACATCAGGGTATATGTAAGATGTGCGGAGTACATCAGGGTATATGTAATATGTGAGGAGTACATCAGAATATATGTAATATGTGAGGAGTACATCAGGGTATATGTAATATGTGAGGAGTACATCAGGGTATATGTAATATGGGAGGAGTACATCAGAATATATGTAATATGTGAGGAGTACATCAGGATATATGTAAGATGTGAGGAGTACATCAGGGTATATGTAAGATGTGAGGAGTACATCAGGGTATATGTAAGATGTGAGGAGTACATCAGGGTATATGTAATCTGTGAGGAGTACATCAGGGTATATGTAATATGGGAGGAGTACATCAGGGTATATGTAATATGTGAGGAGTACATCAGGGTATATGTAATATGTGAGGAGTACATCAGGGTTTATGTAATCTGTGAGGAGTACATCAGGGTATATGTAATATGTGTGGAGTACATCAGGGTATATGTAATCTGTGAGTAGTACATCAGGGTATATGTAATCGGTGAGGAGTACATCAGGGTATATGTAATATGTGAGGAGTACATCAGGGTATATGTAATCTGTGAGTAGTACATCAGGGTATATGTAATATGTGTGGAGTACATCAGGGTATATGTAATCTATGAGGAGTACATCAGGGTATATGTAAGCTGTGCGGAGTACATCAGGGTATATGTAATATGTGAGGAGTACATCAGGGTATATGTAAGCTGTGAGGAGTACATCAGGGTATATGTAAGCTGTGAGGAGTACATCAGGGTATATGTAATATGTGAGGAGTACATCAGGGTATATGTAATATGTGAGGAGTACATCAGGGTATATGTAATCTGTGAGGAGTACATCAGGGTATATGTAATCTGTGCGGAGTACATCAGGGTATATGTAATATGTGAGGAGTACATCAGGGTATATGTAATATGTGAGGAGTACATCAGGATATATGTAAACTGTGAGGAGTACATCAGGGTATATGTAATCTGTGAGGAGTACATCAGGGTATATGTAATCTGTGCGGGGTACATCAGGGTATATGTAATATGTGAGGAGTACATCAGAGTATATGTAATCTGTGCAAAGTACATCAGGATATATGTAATATGTGAGGAGTACATCAGGGTATATGTAATATGTGAGGAGTACATCAGGGTATATTTAATATGTGCGGAGTACATCAGGATATATGTAATCTGTGAGGAGTACATCAGGGTATATGTAATCTGTGAGGAGTACATCAGGGTATATGTAATCTGTGAGGAGTACATCAGGGTATATGTAAACTGTGAGGAGTACATCGGTATATGTAAGATGTGAGGAGTACATCAGGGTATATGTAATCTGTGAGGAGTACATCAGGATATATGTAATCTGTGAGGAGTACATCAGGATATATGTAATATGTGAGGAGTACATAAGGTTATATGTAATATGTGAGGAGTACATCAGGGTATATGTAATCTGTAAGGAGTACATCAGGGTATATGTAATCTGTGAGGAGTACATCAGGGTATATGTAATCTGTGAGGAGTACATCAGGGTATATGTAATCTGTGCGGAGTACATCAGGGTATATGTAATCTGTGAGGAGTACATCAGGATATATGTAAACTATGCGGAGTACATCAGGATATATGTAATCACTTTGCGGGGCCGTCGATTGTGTTCTAACCACTTAGAAGCCGCAAACGCTATTGAACGCGGCTTCTAAGGAGTTAATCGGCGGGGACCATGGGGAAGGAGATGTGACAACTGCTGTTTGTGACAGCAGTTGTCATTGCTCACAGATGGGATGGGGGCGGAATGGCCGTTTTTACCAGGACGTACTATTACTTAAATAGCGAGATCTCACTGTAAATGACCGGTTACAGGGAGATTACGCTTGCTCTGCTGTAAGTACCACAGATACGTTAACGAAGTGTCGGGATTGTGAATAGACATCCCTTCCTGGCTGGAAGGAATGTCTATTCACTGTCTAAACACTTCAGTAACGTTAATGTGTCAGTATAAGGCTATGTTCACACGGAGTATTTTGGGGGAGGAATATCTGCCTCAAAATTCCATTTGGAACTTTGAGGCAGATATTCCTCTCCCTGCACGCCGATTTTCGCGGCGATTATCGCGCCGTTTTTCGCCCGCGGCCATTGAGCGCCGCGGGCATAAAACAGCGAGAAATACGCTTTCTCCTGCCTCCCATTGAAGTCAATGGGAGGTCAGAGGCGGAAGCGCCCAAAGATAGGGCATGTCGCTTCTTTTTCCCGCGAGGCAGTTTTACTGCTCGCGGGAAAAAGACGCCGACGCCTCCCATTGAAATCAATGGGAGGCGTTCTCGGGCCGTTTTTGCCGAGTTTTGCGACGCGGTTTCCGCGTAAAAAAACTCTGCAAAATACCCCGTGTGAACGTAGCCTAAGACAGCACATAGTGAACAACGCAGTGTTAGGGTATGTTCACACGGCAGTGTCCGTAACGGCTGAAATTACGGGGCTGTTTTCAGGAGAAAACAGCTCCGTAATTTCAGCCGACATGGCGTGTTGAGGCGCTTTTTCGCTGCGTCAATTACGGACGTAAATGGAGCTGTTTTTCCATGGAGTCAATGGAAAACGGCTTCATTTACGTCTGAAGAAGTGACAGGCACTTCTTTGACACGGGCGTCTATTTACGCGCCATCTTTTGACAGCGACGCGTAAATTTACGCCTCGTGGGAATAGACCAACGTAAAACCCATTGCTTTCAATGGCCAGATGTTTGCCGATGCTATCGAGCCGCATTTTCGGACGTAAATCGAGGCGGAAAACGCCCGAATTACGTCCGTAAATAAGCCGTGTGAACATACCCTTACTATGCGGTGACTAAATGAATGGAGAGAAGTGCATGATGCTGATTGGTCAGCGTCATACACTCCTCTTTACAACGCCCACTTGGTCTAATGGAAAAACACGCCCAGTTGGGCATTAAGAAACTCATTAGCATAAAGCTAAAATCGCTCCTAACGTGGTAAATATAGAACGTTTTCTAAATAAAAAGCATTACTGTCACCGACATTACAGCGCCGATCTCCTTATGTAGGAAACAGGACACTTATAATGTGGTGACAGAGTCTCTTTACTTATATAGGAGATAGGACACTTATAATGTGGTGACAGAGTCTCTTTACTTATATAGGAGATAGGACACTTATAATGTGGTGACAGCCTCTTTACTTATATAGGAGATAGGACACTTATAATGTGGTGACAGAGCCTCTTTACTTATATAGGAG
>NW_027461981.1:0-43669 GCF_050947455.1 Rhinoderma darwinii | reverse complement strand
GACCCTTCTCTGATATCACCTGCACAGCACAAGTTACATGTTACACAGGACCCTTCTCTGATATCACCTGCACAGCACAAGTTACATGTCACACAGGACCCTTCTCTGATATCACCTGCACAGCACAAGTTACATGTTACACAGGACCCTTCTCTGATATCACCTGCACAGCACAAGTTACATGTTACACAGGACCCTTCTCTGATATCACCTGCACAGCACAAGTTACATGTTACACAGGACCCTCCTCTGATATCACCTGCACAGCACAAGTTACATGTTACACAGGACCCTTCTCTGATATCACCTGCACAGGACAAGTTACATGTTACACAGGACCCTTCTCTGATATCACCTGCACAGGACAAGTTACATGTTACACAGGACCCTTCTCTGATATCACCTGTACAGCACAAGTTACATGTTACACAGGACCCTCCTCTGATATCACCTGCACAGCACAAGTTACATGTTACACAGGACCCTCCTCTGATATCACCTGCACAGGACAAGTTACATGTTACACAGGACCCTTCTCTGATATCACCTGCACAGGACAAGTTACATGTTACACAGGACCCTTCTCTGATATCACCTGCACAGGACAAGTTACATGTTACACAGGACCCTTCTCTGATATCACCTGCACAGCACAAGTTACATGTTACACAGGACCCTTCTCTGATGTCACCTGCACAGGACAAGTTACATGTTACACAGGACCCTCCTCTGATATCACCTGCACAGGACAAGTTACATGTTACACAGGACCCTTCTCTGATATCACCTGCACAGGACAAGTTACATGTTACACAGGACCCTTCTCTGATGTCACCTGCACAGCACAAGTTACATGTTACACAGGACCCTCCTCTGATATCACCTGCACAGGACAAGTTACATGTTACACAGGACCCTTCTCTGATGTCACCTGCACAGGACAAGTTACATGTTACACAGGACCCTCCTCTGATATCACCTGCACAGGACAAGTTACATGTTACACAGGACCCTTCTCTGATATCACCTGCACAGGACAAGTTACATGTTACACAGGACCCTTCTCTGATATCACCTGCACAGCACAAGTTACATGTTACACAGGACCCTCCTCTGATATCACCTGCACAGCACAAGTTACATGTTACACAGGACCCTCCTCTGATATCACCTGTACAGGACAAGTTACATGTTACACAGGACCCTCCTCTGATATCACCTGCACAGCACAAGTTACATGTTACACAGGACCCTCCTCTGATATCACCTGCACAGCACAAGTTACATGTTACACAGGACCCTTCTCTGATATCACCTGCACAGCACAAGTTACATGTTACACAGGACCCTCCTCTGATATCACCTGCACAGCACAAGTTACATGTTACACAGGACCCTTCTCTGATATCACCTGCACAGCACAAGTTACATGTTACACAGGACCCTTCTCTGATATCACCTGCACAGCACAAGTTACATGTTACACAGGACCCTTCTCTGATATCACCTGCACAGCACAAGTTACATGTTACACAGGACCCTTCTCTGATATCACCTGCACAGCACAAGTTACATGTTACACAGGACCCTTCTCTGATATCACCTGCACAGCACAAGTTACATGTTACACAGGACCCTTCTCTGATATCACCCGCACAGCACAAGTTACATGTTACACAGGACCCTTCTCTGATATCACCTGCACAGGACAAGTTACATGTTACACAGGACCCTTCTCTGATATCACCTGCACAGGACAAGTTACATGTTACACAGGACCCTTCTCTGATATCACCTGCACAGCACAAGTTACATGTTACACAGGACCCTCCTCTGATATCACCTGCACAGGACAAGTTACATGTTACACAGGACCCTCCTCTGATATCACCTGCACAGCACAAGTTACATGTCACACAGGACCCTTCTCTGATATCACCTGCACAGGACAAGTTACATGTTACACAGGACCCTCCTCTGATATCACCTGCACAGCACAAGTTACATGTTACACAGGACCCTCCTCTGATATCACCTGCACAGCACAAGTTACATGTCACACAGGACCCTTCTCTGATATCACCTGCACAGGACAAGTTACATGTTACACAGGACCCTCCTCTGATATCACCTGCACAGCACAAGTTACATGTTACACAGGACCCTTCTCTGATATCACCTGCACAGCACAAGTTACATGTTACACAGGACCCTCCTCTGATATCACCTGCACAGCACAAGTTACATGTTACACAGGACCCTTCTCTGATATCACCTGCACAGCACAAGTTACATGTTACACAGGACCCTTCTCTGATATCACCTGCACAGCACAGGTTACATGTTACACAGGACCCTTCTCTGATATCACCTGCACAGCACAAGTTACATGTTACACAGGACCCTTCTCTGATATCACCTGCACAGGACAAGTTACATGTTACACAGGACCCTTCTCTGATATCACCTGCACAGGACAAGTTACATGTTACACAGGACCCTTCTCTGATATCACCTGCACAGGACAAGTTACATGTTACACAGGACCCTTCTCTGATATCACCTGCACAGCACAAGTTACATGTTACACAGGACCCTCCTCTGATATCACCTGCACAGCACAAGTTACATGTTACACAGGACCCTTCTCTGATATCACCTGCACAGGACAAGTTACATGTTACACAGGACCCTCCTCTGATATCACCTGCACAGGACAAGTTACATGTTACACAGGACCCTTCTCTGATATCACCTGCACAGGACAAGTTACATTTTACACAGGACCCTTCTCTGATATCACCTGCACAGGACAAGTTACATGTTACACAGGACCCTTCTCTGATATCACCTGCACAGCACAAGTTACATGTTACACAGGACCCTCCTCTGATATCACCTGCACAGGACAAGTTACATGTTACACAGGACCCTCCTCTGATATCACCTGCACAGCACAAGTTACATGTCACACAGGACCCTTCTCTGATATCACCTGCACAGGACAAGTTACATGTTACACAGGACCCTCCTCTGATATCACCTGCACAGCACAAGTTACATGTTACACAGGACCCTCCTCTGATATCACCTGCACAGCACAAGTTACATGTCACACAGGACCCTTCTCTGATATCACCTGCACAGGACAAGTTACATGTTACACAGGACCCTCCTCTGATATCACCTGCACAGCACAAGTTACATGTTACACAGGACCCTTCTCTGATATCACCTGCACAGCACAAGTTACATGTTACACAGGACCCTCCTCTGATATCACCTGCACAGCACAAGTTACATGTTACACAGGACCCTTCTCTGATATCACCTGCACAGCACAAGTTACATGTTACACAGGACCCTCCTCTGATATCATCTGCACAGCACAAGTTACATGTTACACAGGACCCTTCTCTGATATCACCTGCACAGCACAAGTTACATGTTACACAGGACCCTTCTCTGATATCACCTGCACAGCACAGGTTACATGTTACACAGGACCCTTCTCTGATATCACCTGCACAGCACAAGTTACATGTTACACAGGACCCTTCTCTGATATCACCTGCACAGGACAAGTTACATGTTACACAGGACCCTTCTCTGATATCACCTGCACAGGACAAGTTACATGTTACACAGGACCCTTCTCTGATATCACCTGCACAGGACAAGTTACATGTTACACAGGACCCTTCTCTGATATCACCTGCACAGCACAAGTTACATGTTACACAGGACCCTCCTCTGATATCACCTGCACAGCACAAGTTACATGTTACACAGGACCCTTCTCTGATATCACCTGCACAGGACAAGTTACATGTTACACAGGACCCTCCTCTGATATCACCTGCACAGGACAAGTTACATGTTACACAGGACCCTTCTCTGATATCACCTGCACAGGACAAGTTACATGTTACACAGGACCCTCCTCTGATATCACCTGCACAGGACAAGTTACATGTTACACAGGACCCTTCTCTGATATCACCTGCACAGGACAAGTTACATGTCACACAGGACCCTTCTCTGATATCACCTGCACAGCACAAGTTACATGTTACACAGGACCCTTCTCTGATATCACCTGCACAGGACAAGTTACATGTTACACAGGACCCTTCTCTGATATCACCTGCACAGCACAAGTTACATGTTACACAGGACCCTCCTCTGATATCACCTGCACAGCACAAGTTACATGTTACACAGGACCCTCCTCTGATATCACCTGCACAGCACAAGTTACATGTTACACAGGACCCTCCTCTGATATCACCTGCACAGCACAAGTTACATGTTACACAGGACCCTTCTCTGATATCACCTGCACAGCACAAGTTACATGTTACACAGGACCCTCCTCTGATATCACCTGCACAGGACAAGTTACATGTTACACAGGACCCTCCTCTGATATCACCTGCACAGGACAAGTTACATGTTACACAGGACCCTTCTCTGATATCACCTGCACAGGACAAGTTACATGTTACACAGGACCCTTCTCTGATATCACCTGCACAGGACAAGTTACATGTTACACAGGACCCTTCTCTGATATCACCTGCACAGGACAAGTTACATGTTACACAGGACCCTCCTCTGATATCACCTGCACAGCACAAGTTACATGTTACACAGGACCCTCCTCTGATATCACCTGCACAGGACAAGTTACATGTTACACAGGACCCTTCTCTGATATCACCTGCACAGGACAAGTTACATGTTACACAGGACCCTTCTCTGATATCACCTGCACAGGACAAGTTACATGTTACACAGGACCCTTCTCTGATATCACCTGCACAATTCTTGCATCCATTGAATTTGTGAGTATTTGGACAGTTTCTGCTTGAATATCTTTGCAGGATGTCAGAATCGCCTCCCAGAGCTTCTGTTTTGATGTGAACGGCCTCCCACCCTCATGGATATTCTGCTTGAGGATGTTCCAAAGGTTCTCAATAGGGTTGAGGTCCGGGGAACATGGGGGCCACACCATGAGTTTCTCTCCTTTTATGCCCATAGCAGCGAATGACACAGAAGTATTCTTTGCAGCATGAGATGGTGCATTGTCATGCATGAAGATAATTTTGCTATGGAAGGCACGGTTCTTCTTTTTGTACCACGGAAGAAAGTGATCAGTCATAAACTCTACGTACTTTGCAGAGGTCATTTTCACACAGTCAGGGACCCTAAAGGGGCCTACCAGCTCTCTCTCCATGATTCCAGCCCAAAACATGACTCCCCCACCTCCTTGCTGACGTCACAGCCTTGTTGAGACATGGTGGCCATTCACCAACCATCCACTACTCCATCCATCTGGACCATCCAGGGTTGCACGGCACTCATCAGTAAACAACACGGTTTGAAAATTGGTCTTCATGTATTTCTGAGCAAACTGCAACCGTTTCTGCTTGTGAGCATTGTTTAGGGGTGGCCGAATAATAGCTTTATGCACACTGGCAAACCTCTGGAGGATCCTACACCTTGAGGTTCGCGGGACTCCAGAAGCACCAGCAGCTTCAAATACCTGTTTGCTGCTTTGTAATGGCATTTTAGCAGCTGCTCTCCTAATCCTATTAATTTGTCTGGCAGAAACCTTCCTCAATATGCCTTTATCTGAACGAACCCGTCTGTGCTCTGAATCAGCCACAAATCTTTTCACAGTACGATGATCACGCTTACGTTTTCTTGAAATATCCAATGTTTTCATACCTTGTCCAAGGTATTGCACTATTTCACACTTTTCAGCAGCTGAGAGATCCTTGTTCTTTCCCATATTGCTTGAAAGCTGTGGCTGCTTAATAATGTGGAACGTCCTTCTTAAGTAGTTTTCCTTTGATTGGGCACACCTGGCAAACTAATTATCACAGGTCTCTGATTGATTACAATGATCCAAAGAGCCCTAAGGGGGGATTCACACGAGCGTGTATTCGGTCCGTGCGGGACGCGTGGTTTTCACGCGCCACGCACAGACCAATACAAGTCTATGGGGCAGTACAGACAGTCCGTGCTTTTTGCGCAGCGTTTGTCAGCACGACAGGTTCAATGGGTGCGTGAAAACCACGCAGGTCGCACGGAAGCACTTCCGTGCGAACCTACTGAAACAGCGCACCAGCTGTCAAAAGGATGAATGTAACCAGAAAAGCACCACGTGCTTTTCTGTTTCCAAACATCCAAATAGAGTGTCTTTGAGATGAGCGAACCCGGACAATCGAACCGAACTTCACCGGGTTCGGCCGAACTCGTTTTGGCCGAACCCGGCAAAAAATTTCCGGTACGCGACGTCCGGAGATAGTCACTGTCCAGGGTGCTGAAAGAGTTAAACTGTTTCAGCACCATGGACTGTGACTACCGATCCCAATAAACATGAACCTGTAAAAAAAAAAGAAGTTCTGACTTACCGATAACTCCCGACTTCTTCCTCCAGTCTGACCTCCCGGGATGACAATTCAGTCCAAGTGACAGCTCCAGCCAATCACAGGTCAATCACAGGCTGCAGCGGTCACATGGACTGCCGCGTCATCCAGGGAGGTGGGGCCCGATGTCAAGAGAGGCGCGTCGCCAAGGACGCGTCACCAAGGCAACGGCCGGGAGGGAAGTTCTCGGTAAGTACGAACTATTGTGTACGATATTGTGTTCGGCATTCGCTGTCGAGGGTGCTGAGTTACTGCCGATCAGTTCGCTCTTTCAGCACCTTGGACAGTGACGGGCGTCGACTAGCCTCATCTCTATGATGGCGGCTGCGCGAAAATCACGCAGCCGCGCATCATACACGGATGACACACGCAGCTGTCAAATGTATTTTGCTCGCGCAAAACACCGAGTTGTTTGCGCGCCGTTAGAGGATAATGCGAATTCAAAACATTGTAAAGAGACGTAAAATGGTCATTTGTAGAATTTGCAGCATCAGGAGGTCATATTTACAGACATCAAAAGCTCTTTCAATCCAAAAATACCTTTCCAGGACAAGTTACATGTTACACAGGACCCTTCTCTGATATCACCTGCACAGCACAAGTTACATGTTACACAGGACCCTTCTCTGATATCACCTGCACAGGACAAGTTACATGTTACACAGGACCCTTCTCTGATATCACCTGCACAGGACAAGGTACATGTTACACAGGACCCTCCTCTGATATCACCTGCACAGGACAAGTTACATGTTACACAGGACCCTTCTCTGATATCACCGGCACAGCACAAGTTACATGTTACACAGGACCCTTCTCTGATATCACCTGCACATCACAAGTTACATGTTACACAGGACCCTCCTCTGATATCACCTGCACAGCACAAGTTACATGTTACACAGGACCCTTCTCTGATATCACCTGCACAGCACAAGTTACATGTTACACAGGACCCTCCTCTGATATCACCTGCACAGGACAAGTTACATGTTACACAGGACCCTCCTCTGATATCACCTGCACAGCACAAGTTACATGTTACACAGGACCCTTCTCTGATATCACCTGCACAGCACAAGTTACATGTTACACAGGACCCTCCTCTGATATCACCTGCACAGGACAAGTTACATGTTACACAGGACCCTTCTCTGATATCACCTGCACAGGACAAGTTACATGTTACACAGGACCCTTCTCTGATATCACCTGCACAGCACAAGTTACATGTTACACAGGACCCTTCTCTGATATCACCTGCACAGCACAAGTTACATGTTACACAGGACCCTTCTCTGATATCACCTGCACAGCACAAGTTACATGTTACACAGGACCCTCCTCTGATATCACCTGCACAGGACAAGTTACATGTTACACAGGACCCTTCTCTGATATCACCTGCACAGCACAAGTTACATGTTACACAGGACCCTTCTCTGATATCACCTGCACAGCACAAGTTACATGTTACACAGGACCCTTCTCTGATATCACCTGCACAGCACAAGTTACATGTTACACAGGACCCTCCTCTGATATCACCTGCACAGCACAAGTTACATGTTACACAGGACCCTTCTCTGATATCACCTGCACAGCACAAGTTACATGTTACACAGGACCCTTCTCTGATATCACCGGCACAGCACAAGTTACATGTTACACAGGACCCTCCTCTGATATCACCTGCACAGCACAAGTTACATGTTACACAGGACCCTCCTCTGATATCACCTGCACAGCACAAGTTACATGTTACACAGGACCCTTCTCTGATATCACCTGCACAGCACAAGTTACATGTTACACAGGACCCTCCTCTGATATCACCTGCACAGCACAAGTTACATGTTACACAGGACCCTCCTCTGATATCACCTGCACAGGACAAGTTACATGTTACACAGGACCCTTCTCTGATATCACCTGCCCAGCACAAGTTACATGTTACACAGGACCCTCCTCTGATATCACCTGCACAGGACAAGTTACATGTTACACAGGACCCTCCTCTGATATCACCTGCACAGCACAAGTTACATGTTACACAGGACCCTCCTCTGATATCACCTGCACAGCACAAGTAACATGTTACACAGGACCCTTCTCTGATATCACCTGCACAGCACACGTTACATGTTACACAGGACCCTTCTCTGATATCACCTGCACAGGACAAGTTACATGTTACACAGGACCCTCCTCTGATATCACCTGCACAGCACAAGTTACATGTTACACAGGACCCTTCTCTGATATCACCTGCACAGCACAAGTTACATGTTACACAGGACCCTCCTCTGATATCACCTGCACAGCACAAGTTACATGTTACACAGGACCCTTCTCTGATATCACCTGCACAGGACAAGTTACATGTTACACAGGACCCTCCTCTGATATCACCTGCACAGCACAAGTTACATGTTACACAGGACCCTCCTCTGATATCACCTGCACAGCACAAGTTACATGTTACACAGGACCCTCCTCTGATATCACCTGCACAGGACAAGTTACATGTTACACAGGACCCTCCTCTGATATCACCTGCACAGCACAAGTTACATGTTACACAGGACCCTCCTCTGATATCACCTGCACAGCACAAGTTACATGTTACACAGGACCCTTCTCTGATATCACCTGCACAGGACAAGTTACATGTCACACAGGACCCTTCTCTGATATCACCTGCACAGCACAAGTTACATGTTACACAGGACCCTTCTCTGATATCACCTGCACAGGACAAGTTACATGTTACACAGGACCCTTCTCTGATATCACCTGCACAGGACAAGTTACATGTCACACAGGACCCTCCTCTGATATCACCTGCACAGGACAAGTTACATGTCACACAGGACCCTCCTCTGATATCACCTGCACAGCACAAGTTACATGTTACACAGGACCCTTCTCTGATATCACCTGCACAGCACAAGTTACATGTTACACAGGACCCTTCTCTGATATCACCTGCACAGGACAAGTTACATGTTACACAGGACCCTCCTCTGATATCACCTGCACAGGAAAAGTTACATGTTACACAGGACCCTTCTCTGATATCACCTGCACAGCACAAGTTACATGTTACACAGGACCCTTCTCTGATATCACCTGCACAGCACAAGTTACATGTTACACAGGACCCTCCTCTGATATCACCTGCACAGCACAAGTTACATGTTACACAGGACCCTTCTCTGATATCACCTGCACAGCACAAGTTACATGTTACACAGGACCCTTCTCTGATATCACCTGCACAGGACAAGTTACATGTTACACAGGACCCTTCTCTGATATCACCTGCACAGCACAAGTTACATGTCACACAGGACCCTCCTCTGATATCACCTGCACAGCACAAGTTACATGTTACACAGGACCCTCCTCTGATATCACCTGCACAGGACAAGTTACATGTTACACAGGACCCTCCTCTGATATCACCTGCACAGCACAAGTTACATGTTACACAGGACCCTTCTCTGATATCACCTGCACAGCACAAGTTACATGTTACACAGGACCCTTCTCTGATATCACCTGCACAGGACAAGTTACATGTTACACAGGACCCTTCTCTGATATCACCTGCACAGCACAAGTTACATGTTACACAGGACCCTTCTCTGATATCACCTGCACAGGACAAGTTACATGTTACACAGGACCCTCCTCTGATATCACCTGCACAGGACAAGTTACATGTTACACAGGACCCTCCTCTGATATCACCTGCACAGGACAAGTTACATGTTACACAGGACCCTCCTCTGATATCACCTGCACAGGACAAGTTACATGTTACACAGGACCCTTCTCTGATATCACCTGCACAGCACAAGTTACATGTTACACAGGACCCTCCTCTGATATCACCTGCACAGGACAAGTTACATGTTACACAGGACCCTTCGTTGATATCACCTGCACAGCACAAGTTACATGTTACACAGGACCCTCCTCTGATATCACCTGCACAGGACAAGTTACATGTTACACAGGACCCTTCTCTGATATCACCTGTACAGCACAAGTTACATGTTACACAGGACCCTCCTCTGATATCACCTGCACAGCACAAGTTACATGTTACACAGGACCCTTCTCTGATATCACCTGCACAGGACAAGTTACATGTTACACAGGACCCTCCTCTGATATCACCTGCACAGCACAAGTTACATGTCACACAGGACCCTCCTCTGATATCACCTGCACAGCACAAGTTACATGTTACACAGGACCCTTCTCTGATATCACCTGCACAGGACAAGTTACATGTTACACAGGACCCTTCTCTGATATCACCTGCACAGCACAAGTTACATGTTACACAGGACCCTTCTCTGATATCACCTGCACAGGACAAGTTACATGTTACACAGGACCCTCCTCTGATATCACCTGCACAGGACAAGTTACATGTTACACAGGACCCTCCTCTGATATCACCTGCACAGGACAAGTTACATGTTACACAGGACCCTCCTCTGATATCACCTGCACAGGACAAGTTACATGTTACACAGGACCCTTCTCTGATATCACCTGCACAGCACAAGTTACATGTTACACAGGACCCTCCTCTGATATCACCTGCACAGGACAAGTTACATGTTACACAGGACCCTTCGTTGATATCACCTGCACAGCACAAGTTACATGTTACACAGGACCCTCCTCTGATATCACCTGCACAGGACAAGTTACATGTTACACAGGACCCTTCTCTGATATCACCTGTACAGCACAAGTTACATGTTACACAGGACCCTCCTCTGATATCACCTGCACAGCACAAGTTACATGTTACACAGGACCCTTCTCTGATATCACCTGCACAGCACAAGTTACATGTTACACAGGACCCTCCTCTGATATCACCTGCACAGGACAAGTTACATGTTACACAGGACCCTTCTCTGATATCACCTGCACAGGACAAGTTACATGTTACACAGGACCCTTCTCTGATATCACCTGCACAGCACAAGTTACACAGGACCCTCCTCTGATATCACCTGCACAGGACAAGTTACATGTTACACAGGACCCTTCTCTGATATCACCTGCACAGGACAAGTTACATGTTACACAGGACCCTTCTCTGATATCACCTGCACAGCACAAGTTACATGTTACACAGGACCCTCCTCTGATATCACCTGCACAGCACAAGTTACATGTTACACAGGACCCTTCTCTGATATCACCTGCACAGGACAAGTTACATGTTACACAGGACCCTCCTCTGATATCACCTGCACAGCACAAGTTACATGTTACACAGGACCCTTCTCTGATATCACCTGCACAGCACAAGTTACATGTTACACAGGACCCTTCTCTGATATCACCTGCACAGCACAAGTTACATGTTACACAGGACCCTCCTCTGATATCACCCGCACAGCACAAGTTACATGTTACACAGGACCCTTCTCTGATATCACCTGCACAGCACAAGTTACATGTTACACGGGACCCTCCTCTGATATCACCGGCACAGGACAAGTTACATGTTACACAGGACCCTTCTCTGATATCACCTGCACAGGACAAGTTACATGTTACACAGGACCCTTCTCTGATATCACCTGCACAGGACAAGTTACATGTTACACAGGACCCTTCTCTGATATCACCTGCACAGCACAAGTTACATGTTACACCGGACCCTCCTCTGATATCACCTGCACAGCACAAGTTACATGTCACACAGGACCCTCCTCTGATATCACCTGCACAGGACAAGTTACATGTTACACAGGACCCTCCTCTGATATCACCTGCACAGCACAAGTTACATGTTACACAGGACCCTTCTCTGATATCACCTGCACAGGACAAGTTACATGTTACACAGGACCCTCCTCTGATATCACCAGCACAGCACAAGTTACATGTCACACAGGACCCTTCTCTGATATCACCTGCACAGCACAAGTTACATGTTACACAGGACCCTTCTCTGATATCACCTGCACAGGACAAGTTACATGTTACACAGGACCCTTCTCTGATATCACCTGCACAGCACAAGTTACATGTTACACAGGACCCTTCTCTGATATCACCTGCACAGCACAAGTTACACAGGACCCTTCTCTGATATCACCTGCACAGCACAAGTTACATGTTACACAGGACACTCCTCTGATATCACCTGCACAGCACAAGTTACATGTTACACAGGACCCTTCTCTGATATCACCTGCACAGCACAAGTTACATGTTACACAGGACCCTTCTCTGATATCACCTGCACAGCACAAGTTACATGTTACACAGGACCCTTCTCTGATATCACCTGCACAGCACAAGTTACATGTTACACAGGACCCTTCTCTGATATCACCTGCACAGCACAAGTTACATGTTACACAGGACCCTCCTCTGATATCACCTGTACAGCACAAGTTACATGTTACACAGGACCCTCCTCTGATATCACCTGCACAGGACAAGTTACATGTTACACAGGACCCTCCTCTGATATCACCTGCACAGCACAAGTTACATGTTACACAGGACCCTCCTCTGATATCACCTGCACAGCACAAGTTACATGTCACACAGGACCCTCCTCTGATATCACCTGCACAGGACAAGTTACATGTTACACAGGACCCTTCTCTGATATCACCTGCACAGCACAAGTTACATGTTACACAGGACCCTTCTCTGATATCACCTGCACAGCACAAGTTACATGTTACACAGGACCCTTCTCTGATATCACCAGCACAGCACAAGTTACATGTTACACAGGACCCTCCTCTGATATCACCTGCACAGCACAAGTTACATGTTACACAGGACCCTTCTCTGATATCACCTGCACAGCACAGGTTACATGTTACACAGGACCCTCCTCTGATATCACCTGCACAGCACAAGTTACATGTTACACAGGACCCTTCTCTGATATCACCTGCACAGGACAAGTTACATGTTACACAGGACCCTTCTCTGATATCACCTGCACAGCACAAGTTACATGTTACACAGGACCCTTCTCTGATATCACCTGCACAGCACAAGTTACATGTTACACAGGACCCTTCTCTGATATCACCAGCACAGCACAAGTTACATGTTACACAGGACCCTCCTCTGATATCACCTGCACAGCACAAGTTACATGTTACACAGGACCCTTCTCTGATATCACCTGCACAGGACAAGTTACATGTTACACAGGACCCTCCTCTGATATCACCTGCACAGCACAAGTTACATGTTACACAGGACCCTTCTCTGATATCACCTGCACAGCACAAGTTACATGTTACACAGGACCCTCCTCTGATATCACCCGCACAGCACAAGTTACATGTTACACAGGACCCTTCTCTGATATCACCTGCACAGCACAAGTTACATGTTACACGGGACCCTCCTCTGATATCACCGGCACAGGACAAGTTACATGTTACACAGGACCCTTCTCTGATATCACCTGCACAGGACAAGTTACATGTTACACAGGACCCTTCTCTGATATCACCTGCACAGGACAAGTTACATGTTACACAGGACCCTTCTCTGATATCACCTGCACAGCACAAGTTACATGTTACACCGGACCCTCCTCTGATATCACCTGCACAGCACAAGTTACATGTCACACAGGACCCTCCTCTGATATCACCTGCACAGGACAAGTTACATGTTACACAGGACCCTCCTCTGATATCACCTGCACAGCACAAGTTACATGTTACACAGGACCCTTCTCTGATATCACCTGCACAGGACAAGTTACATGTTACACAGGACCCTCCTCTGATATCACCAGCACAGCACAAGTTACATGTCACACAGGACCCTTCTCTGATATCACCTGCACAGCACAAGTTACATGTTACACAGGACCCTTCTCTGATATCACCTGCACAGGACAAGTTACATGTTACACAGGACCCTTCTCTGATATCACCTGCACAGCACAAGTTACATGTTACACAGGACCCTTCTCTGATATCACCTGCACAGCACAAGTTACACAGGACCCTTCTCTGATATCACCTGCACAGCACAAGTTACATGTTACACAGGACCCTTCTCTGATATCACCTGCACAGCACAAGTTACATGTTACACAGGACCCTTCTCTGATATCACCTGCACAGCACAAGTTACATGTTACACAGGACCCTTCTCTGATATCACCTGCACAGCACAAGTTACATGTTACACAGGACCCTCCTCTGATATCACCTGTACAGCACAAGTTACATGTTACACAGGACCCTCCTCTGATATCACCTGCACAGGACAAGTTACATGTTACACAGGACCCTCCTCTGATATCACCTGCACAGCACAAGTTACATGTTACACAGGACCCTCCTCTGATATCACCTGCACAGCACAAGTTACATGTCACACAGGACCCTCCTCTGATATCACCTGCACAGGACAAGTTACATGTTACACAGGACCCTTCTCTGATATCACCTGCACAGCACAAGTTACATGTTACACAGGACCCTTCTCTGATATCACCTGCACAGCACAAGTTACATGTTACACAGGACCCTCCTCTGATATCACCTGCACAGCACAAGTTACATGTTACACAGGACCCTTCTCTGATATCACCTGCACAGCACAGGTTACATGTTACACAGGACCCTCCTCTGATATCACCTGCACAGCACAAGTTACATGTTACACAGGACCCTTCTCTGATATCACCTGCACAGGACAAGTTACATGTTACACAGGACCCTTCTCTGATATCACCTGCACAGCACAAGTTACATGTTACACAGGACCCTTCTCTGATATCACCTGCACAGCACAAGTTACATGTTACACAGGACCCTTCTCTGATATCACCAGCACAGCACAAGTTACATGTTACACAGGACCCTCCTCTGATATCACCTGCACAGCACAGGTTACATGTTACACAGGACCCTCCTCTGATATCACCTGCACAGGACAAGTTACATGTTACACAGGACCCTTCTCTGATATCACCTGCACAGGACAAGTTACATGTTACACAGGACCCTTCTCTGATATCACCTGCACAGCACAAGTTACATGTTACACAGGACCCTTCTCTGATATCACCTGCACAGCACAAGTTACATGTTACACAGGACCCTTCTCTGATATCACCAGCACAGCACAAGTTACATGTTACACAGGACCCTCCTCTGATATCACCTGCACAGCACAGGTTACATGTTACACAGGACCCTCCTCTGATATCACCTGCACAGGACAAGTTACATGTTACACAGGACCCTTCTCTGATATCACCTGCACAGCACAAGTTACATGTTACACAGGACCCTCCTCTGATATCACCTGCACAGCACAAGTTACATGTTACACAGGACCCTTCTCTGATATCACCTGCACAGCACAAGTTACATGTTACACAGGACCCTCCTCTGATATCACCTGCACAGCACAAGTTACATGTTACACAGGACCCTCCTCTGATATCACCTGCACAGCACAAGTTACATGTTACACAGGACCCTTCTCTGATATCACCTGCACAGGACAAGTTACATGTTACACAGGACCCTTCTCTGATATCACCTGCACAGGACAAGTTACATGTTACACAGGACCCTTCTCTGATATCACCTGCACAGGACAAGTTACATGTTACACAGGACCCTTCTCTGATATCACCTGCACAGGACAAGTTACATGTTACACAGGACCCTTCTCTGATATCACCTGCACAGGACAAGTTACATGTTACACAGGACCCTTCTCGGATATCACCTGCACAGCACAAGTTACATGTTACACAGGACCCTCCTCTGATATCACCTGCACAGCACAAGTTACATGTTACACAGGACCCTCCTCTGATATCACCTGCACAGCACAAGTTACATGTTACACAGGACCCTTCTCTGATATCACCTGCACAGGACAAGTTACATGTTACACAGGACCCTCCTCTGATATCACCTGCACAGGACAAGTTACAAGTTACACAGGACCCTCCTCTGATATCACCTGCACAGCACAAGTTACATGTTACACAGGACCCTTCTCTGATATCACCTGCACAGCACAAGTTACATGTTACACAGGACCCTCCTCTGATATCACCTGCACAGCACAAGTTACATGTTACACAGGACCCTCCTCTGATATCACCTGCACAGCACAAGTTACATGTCACACAGGACCCTTCTCTGATATCACCTGCACAGGACAAGTTACATGTTACACAGGACCCTCCTCTGATATCACCTGCACAGCACAAGTTACATGTCACACAGGACCCTTCTCTGATATCACCTGCACAGCACAAGTTACATGTTACACAGGACCCTTCTCTGATATCACCTGCACAGCACAAGTTACATGTTACACAGGACCCTTCTCTGATATCACCTGCACAGCACAAGTTACATGTTACACAGGACCCTTCTCTGATATCACCTGCACAGGACAAGTTACATGTTACACAGGACCCTTCTCTGATATCACCTGCACAGGACAAGTTACATGTTACACAGGACCCTTCTCTGATATCACCTGTACAGCACAAGTTACATGTTACACAGGACCCTCCTCTGATATCACCTGCACAGGACAAGTTACATGTTACACAGGACCCTTCTCTGATATCACCTGCACAGGACAAGTTACATGTTACACAGGACCCTTCTCTGATATCACCTGCACAGGACAAGTTACATGTTACACAGGACCCTTCTCTGATATCACCTGCACAGCACAAGTTACATGTTACACAGGACCCTTCTCTGATGTCACCTGCACAGGACAAGTTACATGTTACACAGGACCCTCCTCTGATATCACCTGCACAGGACAAGTTACATGTTACACAGGACCCTTCTCTGATATCACCTGCACAGGACAAGTTACATGTTACACAGGACCCTTCTCTGATGTCACCTGCACAGCACAAGTTACATGTTACACAGGACCCTCCTCTGATATCACCTGCACAGGACAAGTTACATGTTACACAGGACCCTTCTCTGATGTCACCTGCACAGGACAAGTTACATGTTACACAGGACCCTCCTCTGATATCACCTGCACAGGACAAGTTACATGTTACACAGGACCCTTCTCTGATATCACCTGCACAGGACAAGTTACATGTTACACAGGACCCTTCTCTGATATCACCTGCACAGCACAAGTTACATGTTACACAGGACCCTCCTCTGATATCACCTGCACAGCACAAGTTACATGTTACACAGGACCCTCCTCTGATATCACCTGTACAGGACAAGTTACATGTTACACAGGACCCTCCTCTGATATCACCTGCACAGCACAAGTTACATGTTACACAGGACCCTCCTCTGATATCACCTGCACAGCACAAGTTACATGTTACACAGGACCCTTCTCTGATATCACCTGCACAGCACAAGTTACATGTTACACAGGACCCTCCTCTGATATCACCTGCACAGCACAAGTTACATGTTACACAGGACCCTTCTCTGATATCACCTGCACAGCACAAGTTACATGTTACACAGGACCCTTCTCTGATATCACCTGCACAGCACAAGTTACATGTTACACAGGACCCTTCTCTGATATCACCTGCACAGCACAAGTTACATGTTACACAGGACCCTTCTCTGATATCACCTGCACAGCACAAGTTACATGTTACACAGGACCCTTCTCTGATATCACCTGCACAGCACAAGTTACATGTTACACAGGACCCTTCTCTGATATCACCCGCACAGCACAAGTTACATGTTACACAGGACCCTTCTCTGATATCACCTGCACAGGACAAGTTACATGTTACACAGGACCCTTCTCTGATATCACCTGCACAGGACAAGTTACATGTTACACAGGACCCTTCTCTGATATCACCTGCACAGGACAAGTTACATGTTACACAGGACCCTTCTCTGATATCACCTGCACAGCACAAGTTACATGTTACACAGGACCCTCCTCTGATATCACCTGCACAGGACAAGTTACATGTTACACAGGACCCTCCTCTGATATCACCTGCACAGCACAAGTTACATGTCACACAGGACCCTTCTCTGATATCACCTGCACAGGACAAGTTACATGTTACACAGGACCCTCCTCTGATATCACCTGCACAGCACAAGTTACATGTTACACAGGACCCTCCTCTGATATCACCTGCACAGCACAAGTTACATGTCACACAGGACCCTTCTCTGATATCACCTGCACAGGACAAGTTACATGTTACACAGGACCCTCCTCTGATATCACCTGCACAGCACAAGTTACATGTTACACAGGACCCTTCTCTGATATCACCTGCACAGCACAAGTTACATGTTACACAGGACCCTCCTCTGATATCACCTGCACAGCACAAGTTACATGTTACACAGGACCCTTCTCTGATATCACCTGCACAGCACAAGTTACATGTTACACAGGACCCTCCTCTGATATCACCTGCACAGCACAAGTTACATGTTACACAGGACCCTTCTCTGATATCACCTGCACAGCACAAGTTACATGTTACACAGGACCCTTCTCTGATATCACCTGCACAGCACAGGTTACATGTTACACAGGACCCTTCTCTGATATCACCTGCACAGCACAAGTTACATGTTACACAGGACCCTTCTCTGATATCACCTGCACAGGACAAGTTACATGTTACACAGGACCCTTCTCTGATATCACCTGCACAGGACAAGTTACATGTTACACAGGACCCTTCTCTGATATCACCTGCACAGGACAAGTTACATGTTACACAGGACCCTTCTCTGATATCACCTGCACAGCACAAGTTACATGTTACACAGGACCCTCCTCTGATATCACCTGCACAGCACAAGTTACATGTTACACAGGACCCTTCTCTGATATCACCTGCACAGGACAAGTTACATGTTACACAGGACCCTCCTCTGATATCACCTGCACAGGACAAGTTACATGTTACACAGGACCCTTCTCTGATATCACCTGCACAGGACAAGTTACATGTTACACAGGACCCTCCTCTGATATCACCTGCACAGGACAAGTTACATGTTACACAGGACCCTTCTCTGATATCACCTGCACAGGACAAGTTACATGTCACACAGGACCCTTCTCTGATATCACCTGCACAGCACAAGTTACATGTTACACAGGACCCTTCTCTGATATCACCTGCACAGGACAAGTTACATGTTACACAGGACCCTTCTCTGATATCACCTGCACAGCACAAGTTACATGTTACACAGGACCCTCCTCTGATATCACCTGCACAGCACAAGTTACATGTTACACAGGACCCTCCTCTGATATCACCTGCACAGCACAAGTTACATGTTACACAGGACCCTCCTCTGATATCACCTGCACAGCACAAGTTACATGTTACACAGGACCCTTCTCTGATATCACCTGCACAGCACAAGTTACATGTTACACAGGACCCTCCTCTGATATCACCTGCACAGGACAAGTTACATGTTACACAGGACCCTTCTCTGATATCACCTGCACAGCACAAGTTACATGTTACACAGGACCCTCCTCTGATATCACCTGCACAGGACAAGTTACATGTTACACAGGACCCTCCTCTGATATCACCTGCACAGGACAAGTTACATGTTACACAGGACCCTTCTCTGATATCACCTGCACAGGACAAGTTACATGTTACACAGGACCCTTCTCTGATATCACCTGCACAGGACAAGTTACATGTTACACAGGACCCTTCTCTGATATCACCTGCACAGGACAAGTTACATGTTACACAGGACCCTCCTCTGATATCACCTGCACAGCACAAGTTACATGTTACACAGGACCCTCCTCTGATATCACCTGCACAGGACAAGTTACATGTTACACAGGACCCTTCTCTGATATCACCTGCACAGGACAAGTTACATGTTACACAGGACCCTTCTCTGATATCACCTGCACAGGACAAGTTACATGTTACACAGGACCCTTCTCTGATATCACCTGCACAATTCTTGCATCCATTGAATTTGTGAGTATTTGGACAGTTTCTGCTTGAATATCTTTGCAGGATGTCAGAATCGCCTCCCAGAGCTTCTGTTTTGATGTGAACGGCCTCCCACCCTCATGGATATTCTGCTTGAGGATGTTCCAAAGGTTCTCAATAGGGTTGAGGTCCGGGGAACATGGGGGCCACACCATGAGTTTCTCTCCTTTTATGCCCATAGCAGCGAATGACACAGAAGTATTCTTTGCAGCATGAGATGGTGCATTGTCATGCATGAAGATAATTTTGCTATGGAAGGCACGGTTCTTCTTTTTGTACCACGGAAGAAAGTGATCAGTCATAAACTCTACGTACTTTGCAGAGGTCATTTTCACACAGTCAGGGACCCTAAAGGGGCCTACCAGCTCTCTCTCCATGATTCCAGCCCAAAACATGACTCCCCCACCTCCTTGCTGACGTCACAGCCTTGTTGAGACATGGTGGCCATTCACCAACCATCCACTACTCCATCCATCTGGACCATCCAGGGTTGCACGGCACTCATCAGTAAACAACACGGTTTGAAAATTGGTCTTCATGTATTTCTGAGCAAACTGCAACCGTTTCTGCTTGTGAGCATTGTTTAGGGGTGGCCGAATAATAGCTTTATGCACACTGGCAAACCTCTGGAGGATCCTACACCTTGAGGTTCGCGGGACTCCAGAAGCACCAGCAGCTTCAAATACCTGTTTGCTGCTTTGTAATGGCATTTTAGCAGCTGCTCTCCTAATCCTATTAATTTGTCTGGCAGAAACCTTCCTCAATATGCCTTTATCTGAACGAACCCGTCTGTGCTCTGAATCAGCCACAAATCTTTTCACAGTACGATGATCACGCTTACGTTTTCTTGAAATATCCAATGTTTTCATACCTTGTCCAAGGTATTGCACTATTTCACACTTTTCAGCAGCTGAGAGATCCTTGTTCTTTCCCATATTGCTTGAAACCTGTGGCTGCTTAATAATGTGGAACGTCCTTCTTAAGTAGTTTTCCTTTGATTGGGCACACCTGGCAAACTAATTATCACAGGTCTCTGATTGATTACAATGATCCAAAGAGCCCTAAGGGGGGATTCACACGAGCGTGTATTCGGTCCGTGCGGGACGCGTGGTTTTCACGCGCCACGCACAGACCAATACAAGTCTATGGGGCAGTACAGACAGTCCGTGCTTTTTGCGCAGCGTTTGTCAGCACGACAGGTTCAATGGGTGCGTGAAAACCACGCAGGTCGCACGGAAGCACTTCCGTGCGAACCTACTGAAACAGCGCACCAGCTGTCAAAAGGATGAATGTAACCAGAAAAGCACCACGTGCTTTTCTGTTTCCAAACATCCAAATAGAGTGTCTTTGAGATGAGCGAACCCGGACAATCGAACCGAACTTCACCGGGTTCGGCCGAACTCGTTTTGGCCGAACCCGGCAAAAATTTCCGGTACGCGACGTCCGGAGATAGTCACTGTCCAGGGTGCTGAAAGAGTTAAACTGTTTCAGCACCATGGACTGTGACTACCGATCCCAATAAACATGAACCTGTAAAAAAAAAAGAAGTTCTGACTTACCGATAACTCCCGACTTCTTCCTCCAGTCTGACCTCCCGGGATGACAATTCAGTCCAAGTGACAGCTCCAGCCAATCACAGGTCAATCACAGGCTGCAGCGGTCACATGGACTGCCGCGTCATCCAGGGAGGTGGGGCCCGATGTCAAGAGAGGCGCGTCGCCAAGGACGCGTCACCAAGGCAACGGCCGGGAGGGAAGTTCTCGGTAAGTACGAACTATTGTGTACGATATTGTGTTCGGCATTCGCTGTCGAGGGTGCTGAGTTACTGCCGATCAGTTCGCTCTTTCAGCACCTTGGACAGTGACGGGCGTCGACTAGCCTCATCTCTATGATGGCGGCTGCGCGAAAATCACGCAGCCGCGCATCATACACGGATGACACACGCAGCTGTCAAATGTATTTTGCTCGCGCAAAACACCGAGTTGTTTGCGCGCGCAAAAACGCAACGTTCGTCTGAATCTGCCCTAAGACACAGACACTATACCGTCCATGAGTTTCATTGAAAAACTAATCATTAAATGTTTATGACACTTAAATCCAATGTGCAGAATAATTTGGAACACGGTGTACAGGTCAGTATAGAGTACAGGTCTGTATATACAGGTCAGTATAGTGTACAGGTCAGTATATACAGGTCAGTATAGAGTACAGGTCTGTATATACAGGTCAGTACATAGTACGGGTCAGTATAGAATATAGGACAGTATAAAGTATAGGTCAATGTATTTCACTGGAACGTATAATGTACAGGTCAATATGGTGTAAAGATCAGTATAGGGTACGAGTCAGTTTAGAGTATAGGACAGTATAGAGTATAGGACATTATAGTGCACTGGTCCGTAAAGAGTACAGGTCCGTATAATGTACATATTAGTATAAATCAGTATAGTGGAAATCAAGGTCCTTCCCCTTTAAAAGTAAATCTAAAAGAGAAAAGATGACACACGGCGCCACATCGTGCAAATATATCCGGATAAATCAGGAGAAGAAGTAGTGGAGTCCCTCACCGGGTCACCAGCCCAGATACAACCCCGGCGTAGACAAGAAGGACGTATATAGTGTCCAGTCGGCTGCAGCGATCCCCAACCGGGCGCAGTGATTCACCCCCACAAAAGGATCAGGATGAGAAGTGATTTAAGGTTCTGCACAACTTCAAGGGGGATTTTTTTTTTCTTTAATAAACGCGTCAATCAGTGCGATCGCGGCAACTTTGTCATTACATTTTATTAAAAGTATTGTTACTTTTTGAGATGCAGCCGTTTTGTATTGTGTATATAGAGCCGCCGTATCTAGCACTGACTCCTGTATATAGAGCCGCCGTATCTAGCACTGACTCCTGTATATAGAGCCGCCGTATCTAGCACTGACTCCTGTATATAGAGCCGCCGTATCTAGCACTGACTCCTGTATATAGAGCCGCCGTATCTAGCACTGACTCCTGTATATAGAGCCGCCGTATCTAGCACTGACTCCTGTATATAGAGCCGCCGTATCTAGCACTGACTCCTGTATATAGAGCCGCCGTATCTAGCACTGACTCCTGTATATAGAGCCGCCGTATCTAGCACTGACTCCTGTATATAGAGCCGCCGTATCTAGCACTGACTCCTGTATATAGAGCCGCCGTATCTAGCACTGACTCCTGTATATAGAGCCACTGTATATAGCACTGACTCCTGTATATAGAGATGCCGTATCTAGCACTGACTCCTGTATATAGAGCCGCCGTATCTAGCACTGACTCCTGTGTATAGAGCCGCCGTATCTAGCACTGACTCCTGTATATAGAGCCGCCGTATATAGCGCTGACTCCTGTATATAGAGATGCCGTATCTAGCACTGACTCCTGTATATAGAGCCGCCGTATCTAGCACTGACTCCTGTATATAGAGCCGCCGTATCTAGCACTGACTCCTGTATATAGAGCCGCCGTATATAGCGCTGACTCCTGTATATAGAGATGCCGTATCTAGCACTGACTCCTGTATATAGAGCCGCCGTATCTAGCACTGACTCCTGTATATAGAGCCGCCGTATATAGCGCTGACTCCTGTATATAGAGCCGCTGTATCTAGCACTGACTCCTGTATATAGAGATGCCGTATCTAGCACTGACTCCTGTATATAGAGCCGCCGTATCTAGCACTGACTCCTGTATATAGAGCCGCCGTATCTAGCACTGACTCCTGTATATAGAGCCGCCGTATCTAGCACTGACTCATGTATATAGAGCCGCCATATCTAGCACTAACTCCTGTATATAGAGCCGCCGTATCTAGCACTGACTCCTGTATATAGAGCCGCCGTATCTAGCACTGACTCCTGTATATAGAGCCGCCGTATCTAGCACTGACTCCTGTATATAGAGCCGCCGTATCTAGCACTGACTCCTGTATATAGAGCCGCCGTATCTAGCACTGACTCCTGTATATAGAGCCGCCGTATCTAGCACTGACTCCTGTATATAGAGCCGCCGTATATAGCGCTGACTCCTGTATATAGAGATGCCGTATCTAGCACTGACTCCTGTATATAGAGCCGCCGTATCTAGCACTGACTCCTGTATATAGAGCCGCCGTATATAGCGCTGACTCCTGTATATAGAGCCGCCGTATCTAGCACTGACTCCTGTATATAGAGCGGCCGTATCTAGCACTGACTCCTGTGTATAGAGCCGCCGTATCTAGCACTGACTCCTGTGTATAGAGCCGCCGTATATAGCGCTGACTCCTGTATATAGAGCCGCCGTATCTAGCACTGACTCCTGTATATAGAGCCGCCGTATCTAGCACTGACTCCTGTATATAGAGCCGCCGTATATAGCGCTGACTCCTGTATATAGAGCCGCCGTATCTAGCACTGACTCCTGTATATAGAGATGCCGTATCTAGCACTGACTCCTGTATATAGAGATGCCGTATCTAGCACTGACTCCTGTATATAGAGCCGCCGTATCTAGCACTGACTCCTGTATATAGAGCCGCCGTATCTAGCACTGACTCCTGTATATAGAGCCGCCGTATCTAGCACTGACTCCTGTATATAGAGCCGCCGTATCTAGCACTGACTCCTGTATATAGAGCCGCCGTATCTAGCACTGACTCCTGTATATAGAGCCGCCGTATCTAGCACTGACTCCTGTATATAGAGCCGCCGTATATAGCGCTGACTCCTGTATATAGAGATGCCGTATCTAGCACTGACTCCTGTATATAGAGCCGCCGTATCTAGCACTGACTCCTGTATATAGAGCCGCCGTATATAGCGCTGACTCCTGTATATAGAGCCGCCGTATCTAGCACTGACTCCTGTATATAGAGATGCCGTATCTAGCACTGACTCCTGTATATAGAGCCGCCGTATCTAGCACTGACTCCTGTATATAGAGCCGCCGTATCTAGCACTGACTCCTGTATATAGAGCCGCCGTATCTAGCACTGACTCATGTATATAGAGCCGCCATATCTAGCACTAACTCCTGTATATAGAGCCGCCATATCTAGCACTGACTCCTGTATATAGAGCCACCGTATCTAGCACTGACTCCTGTATATAGAGCCGCCGTATCTAGCACTGACTCCTGTATATAGAGCCGCCGTATCTAGCACTGACTCCTGTATATAGAGCCGCCGTATCTAGCACTGACTCCTGTATATAGAGCCGCCGTATCTAGCACTGACTCCTGTATATAGAGCCGCCGTATATAGCGCTGACTCCTGTATATAGAGATGCCGTATCTAGCACTGACTCCTGTATATAGAGCCGCCGTATCTAGCACTGACTCCTGTATATAGAGCCGCCGTATATAGCGCTGACTCCTGTATATAGAGCCGCCGTATCTAGCACTGACTCCTGTATATAGAGCGGCCGTATCTAGCACTGACTCCTGTGTATAGAGCCGCCGTATCTAGCACTGACTCCTGTGTATAGAGCCGCCGTATATAGCGCTGACTCCTGTATATAGAGCCGCCGTATCTAGCACTGACTCCTGTATATAGAGCCGCCGTATCTAGCACTGACTCCTGTATATAGAGCCGCCGTATATAGCGCTGACTCCTGTATATAGAGCCGCCGTATCTAGCACTGACTCCTGTATATAGAGATGCCGTATCTAGCACTGACTCCTGTATATAGAGATGCCGTATCTAGCACTGACTCCTGTATATAGAGCCGTCGTATCTAGCACTGACTCCTGTATATAGAGCCGCCGTATCTAGCACTGACTCCTGTATATAGAGCCGCCGTATCTAGCACTGAATCCTGTATATAGAGCCGCCGTATCTAGCACTGACTCCTGTATATAGAGCCGCCGTATATAGCGCTGACTCCTGTATATAGAGATGCCGTATCTAGCACTGACTCCTGTATATAGAGCCGCCGTATCTAGCACTGACTCCTGTATATAGAGCCGCCGTATATAGCGCTGACTCCTGTATATAGAGCCGCCGTATCTAGCACTGACTCCTGTATATAGAGATGCCGTATCTAGCACTGACTCCTGTATATAGAGCCGCCGTATCTAGCACTGACTCCTGTATATAGAGCCGCCGTATCTAGCACTGACTCCTGTATATAGAGCCGCCGTATCTAGCACTGACTCATGTATATAGAGCCGCCATATCTAGCACTAACTCCTGTATATAGAGCCGCCGTATCTAGCACTGACTCCTGTATATAGAGCCGCCGTATCTAGCACTGACTCCTGTATATAGAGCCGCCGTATCTAGCACTGACTCCTGTATATAGAGCCGCCGTATCTAGCACTGACTCCTGTATATAGAGCCGCCGTATCTAGCACTGACTCCTGTATATAGAGCCGCCGTATCTAGCACTGACTCCTGTATATAGAGCCGCCGTATCTAGCACTGACTCCTGTATATAGAGCCGCCGTATATAGCGCTGACTCCTGTATATAGAGATGCCGTATCTAGCACTGACTGCTGTATATAGAGCCGCCGTATCTAGCACTGACTCCTGTATATAGAGCCGCCGTATATAGCGCTGACTCCTGTATATAGAGCCGCCGTATCTAGCACTGACTCCTGTATATAGAGATGCCGTATCTAGCACTGACTCCTGTATATAGAGCCGCCGTATCTAGCACTGACTCCTGTATATAGAGCCGCCGTATCTAGCACTGACTCCTGTGTATAGAGCCGCCGTATCTAGCACTGACTCCTGTGTATAGAGCCGCCGTATATAGCGCTGACTCCTGTATATAGAGCCGCCGTATCTAGCACTGACTCCTGTATATAGAGCCGCCGTATCTAGCACTGACTCCTGTATATAGAGCCGCCGTATATAGCGCTGACTCCTGTATATAGAGCCGCCGTATCTAGCACTGACTCCTGTATATAGAGCCGCCGTATCTAGCACTGACTCCTGTATATAGAGATGCCGTATCTAGCACTGACTCCTGTATATAGAGCCGCCGTATCTAGCACTGACTCCTGTATATAGAGCCGCCGTATATAGCGCTGACTCCTGTATATAGAGATGCCGTATCTAGCACTGACTGCTGTATATAGAGCCGCCGTATCTAGCACTGACTCCTGTATATAGAGCCGCCGTATATAGCGCTGACTCCTGTATATAGAGCCGCCGTATCTAGCACTGACTCCTGTATATAGAGATGCCGTATCTAGCACTGACTCCTGTATATAGAGCCGCCGTATCTAGCACTGACTCCTGTATATAGAGCCGCCGTATCTAGCACTGACTCCTGTGTATAGAGCCGCCGTATCTAGCACTGACTCCTGTGTATAGAGCCGCCGTATATAGCGCTGACTCCTGTATATAGAGCCGCCGTATCTAGCACTGACTCCTGTATATAGAGCCGCCGTATCTAGCACTGACTCCTGTATATAGAGCCGCCGTATATAGCGCTGACTCCTGTATATAGAGCCGCCGTATCTAGCACTGACTCCTGTATATAGAGATGCCGTATCTAGCACTGACTCCTGTATATAGAGATGCCGTATCTAGCACTGACTCCTGTATATAGATCCGCCGTATCTAGCACTGACTCCTGTATATAGAGCCGCCGTATCTAGCACTGACTCCTGTATATAGAGCCGCCGTATCTAGCACTGACTCCTGTATATAGAGCCGCCGTATCTAGCACTGACTCCTGTATATAGAGCCGCCGTATCTAGCACTGACTCCTGTATATAGAGCCGCCGTATCTAGCACTGACTCCTGTATATAGAGCCGCCGTATCTAGCACTGACTCCTGTATATAGAGCCGCCGTATATAGCGCTGACTCCTGTATATAGAGATGCCGTATCTAGCACTGACTCCTGTATATAGAGCCGCCGTATATAGCGCTGACTCCTGTATATAGAGCCGCCGTATCTAGCACTGACTCCTGTATATAGAGCCGCCGTATCTAGCACTGACTCCTGTATATAGAGCCGCCGTATCTAGCACTGACTCCTGTATATAGAGCCGCCGTATCTAGCACTGACTCCTGTATATAGAGCCGCCGTATCTAGCACTGACTCCTGTATATAGAGCCGCCGTATATAGCGCTGACTCCTGTATATAGAGATGCCGTATCTAGCACTGACTCCTGTATATAGAGCCGCCGTATCTAGCACTGACTCCTGTATATAGAGCCGCCGTATATAGCGCTGACTCCTGTATATAGAGCCGCCGTATCTAGCACTGACTCCTGTATATAGAGATGCCGTATCTAGCACTGACTCCTGTATATAGAGCCGCCGTATCTAGCACTGACTCCTGTATATAGAGCCGCCGTATATAGCGCTGACTCCTGTATATAGAGATGCCGTATCTAGCACTGACTCCTGTATATAGAGCCGCCGTATCTAGCACTGACTCCTGTATATAGAGCCGCCGTATATAGCGCTGACTCCTGTATATAGAGCCGCCGTATCTAGCACTGACTCCTGTATATAGAGCGGCCGTATCTAGCACTGACTCCTGTGTATAGAGCCGCCGTATCTAGCACTGACTCCTGTGTATAGAGCCGCCGTATATAGCGCTGACTCCTGTATATAGAGCCGCCGTATCTAGCACTGACTCCTGTATATAGAGCCGCCGTATCTAGCACTGACTCCTGTATATAGAGCCGCCGTATATAGCGCTGACTCCTGTATATAGAGCCGCCGTATCTAGCACTGACTCCTGTATATAGAGATGCCGTATCTAGCACTGACTCCTGTATATAGAGATGCCGTATCTAGCACTGACTCCTGTATATAGAGCCGCCGTATCTAGCACTGACTCCTGTATATAGAGCCGCCGTATCTAGCACTGACTCCTGTATATAGAGCCGCCGTATCTAGCACTGACTCCTGTATATAGAGCCGCCGTATCTAGCACTGACTCCTGTATATAGAGCCGCCGTATCTAGCACTGACTCCTGTATATAGAGCCGCCGTATCTAGCACTGACTCCTGTATATAGAGCCGCCGTATATAGCGCTGACTCCTGTATATAGAGATGCCGTATCTAGCACTGACTCCTGTATATAGAGCCGCCGTATCTAGCACTGACTCCTGTATATAGAGCCGCCGTATCTAGCACTGACTCCTGTATATAGAGCCGCCGTATATAGCACTGACTCCTGTATATAGAGATGCCGTATCTAGCACTGACTCCTGTATATAGAGCCGCCGTATATAGCGCTGACTCCTGTATATAGAGCCGCCGTATCTAGCACTGACTCCTGTATATAGAGATGCCGTATCTAGCACTGACTCCTGTATATAGAGCCGCCGTATCTAGCACTGACTCCTGTATATAGAGCCGCCGTATCTAGCACTGACTCCTGTATATAGAGCCGCCGTATCTAGCACTGACTCATGTATATAGAGCCGCCATATCTAGCACTAACTCCTGTATATAGAGCCGCCATATCTAGCACTGACTCCTGTATATAGAGCCACCGTATCTAGCACTGACTCCTGTATATAGAGCCGCCGTATCTAGCACTGACTCCTGTATATAGAGCCGCCGTATCTAGCACTGACTCCTGTATATAGAGCCGCCGTATCTAGCACTGACTCCTGTATATAGAGCCGCCGTATCTAGCACTGACTCCTGTATATAGAGCCGCCGTATATAGCGCTGACTCCTGTATATAGAGATGCCGTATCTAGCACTGACTCCTGTATATAGAGCCGCCGTATCTAGCACTGACTCCTGTATATAGAGCCGCCGTATATAGCGCTGACTCCTGTATATAGAGCCGCCGTATCTAGCACTGACTCCTGTATATAGAGCGGCCGTATCTAGCACTGACTCCTGTGTATAGAGCCGCCGTATCTAGCACTGACTCCTGTGTATAGAGCCGCCGTATATAGCGCTGACTCCTGTATATAGAGCCGCCGTATCTAGCACTGACTCCTGTATATAGAGCCGCCGTATCTAGCACTGACTCCTGTATATAGAGCCGCCGTATATAGCGCTGACTCCTGTATATAGAGCCGCCGTATCTAGCACTGACTCCTGTATATAGAGATGCCGTATCTAGCACTGACTCCTGTATATAGAGATGCCGTATCTAGCACTGACTCCTGTATATAGAGCCGTCGTATCTAGCACTGACTCCTGTATATAGAGCCGCCGTATCTAGCACTGACTCCTGTATATAGAGCCGCCGTATCTAGCACTGACTCCTGTATATAGAGCCGCCGTATCTAGCACTGACTCCTGTATATAGAGCCGCCGTATCTAGCACTGACTCCTGTATATAGAGCCGCCGTATCTAGCACTGACTCCTGTATATAGAGCCGCCGTATATAGCGCTGACTCCTGTATATAGAGATGCCGTATCTAGCACTGACTCCTGTATATAGAGCCGCCGTATCTAGCACTGACTCCTGTATATAGAGCCGCCGTATATAGCGCTGACTCCTGTATATAGAGCCGCCGTATCTAGCACTGACTCCTGTATATAGAGATGCCGTATCTAGCACTGACTCCTGTATATAGAGCCGCCGTATCTAGCACTGACTCCTGTATATAGAGCCGCCGTATCTAGCACTGACTCCTGTATATAGAGCCGCCGTATCTAGCACTGACTCATGTATATAGAGCCGCCATATCTAGCACTAACTCCTGTATATAGAGCCGCCGTATCTAGCACTGACTCCTGTATATAGAGCCGCCGTATCTAGCACTGACTCCTGTATATAGAGCCGCCGTATCTAGCACTGACTCCTGTATATAGAGCCGCCGTATCTAGCACTGACTCCTGTATATAGAGCCGCCGTATCTAGCACTGACTCCTGTATATAGAGCCGCCGTATCTAGCACTGACTCCTGTATATAGAGCCGCCGTATCTAGCACTGACTCCTGTATATAGAGCCGCCGTATATAGCGCTGACTCCTGTATATAGAGATGCCGTATCTAGCACTGACTGCTGTATATAGAGCCGCCGTATCTAGCACTGACTCCTGTATATAGAGCCGCCGTATATAGCGCTGACTCCTGTATATAGAGCCGCCGTATCTAGCACTGACTCCTGTATATAGAGATGCCGTATCTAGCACTGACTCCTGTATATAGAGCCGCCGTATCTAGCACTGACTCCTGTATATAGAGCCGCCGTATCTAGCACTGACTCCTGTGTATAGAGCCGCCGTATCTAGCACTGACTCCTGTGTATAGAGCCGCCGTATATAGCGCTGACTCCTGTATATAGAGCCGCCGTATCTAGCACTGACTCCTGTATATAGAGCCGCCGTATCTAGCACTGACTCCTGTATATAGAGCCGCCGTATATAGCGCTGACTCCTGTATATAGAGCCGCCGTATCTAGCACTGACTCCTGTATATAGAGATGCCGTATCTAGCACTGACTCCTGTATATAGAGATGCCGTATCTAGCACTGACTCCTGTATATAGATCCGCCGTATCTAGCACTGACTCCTGTATATAGAGCCGCCGTATCTAGCACTGACTCCTGTATATAGAGCCGCCGTATCTAGCACTGACTCCTGTATATAGAGCCGCCGTATCTAGCACTGACTCCTGTATATAGAGCCGCCGTATCTAGCACTGACTCCTGTATATAGAGCCGCCGTATCTAGCACTGACTCCTGTATATAGAGCCGCCGTATCTAGCACTGACTCCTGTATATAGAGCCGCCGTATATAGCGCTGACTCCTGTATATAGAGATGCCGTATCTAGCACTGACTCCTGTATATAGAGCCGCCGTATATAGCGCTGACTCCTGTATATAGAGCCGCCGTATCTAGCACTGACTCCTGTATATAGAGCCGCCGTATCTAGCACTGACTCCTGTATATAGAGCCGCCGTATCTAGCACTGACTCCTGTATATAGAGCCGCCGTATCTAGCACTGACTCCTGTATATAGAGCCGCCGTATCTAGCACTGACTCCTGTATATAGAGCCGCCGTATATAGCGCTGACTCCTGTATATAGAGATGCCGTATCTAGCACTGACTCCTGTATATAGAGCCGCCGTATCTAGCACTGACTCCTGTATATAGAGCCGCCGTATATAGCGCTGACTCCTGTATATAGAGCCGCCGTATCTAGCACTGACTCCTGTATATAGAGATGCCGTATCTAGCACTGACTCCTGTATATAGAGCCGCTGTATCTAGCACTGACTCCTGTATATAGAGCCGCCGTATCTAGCACTGACTCCTGTGTATAGAGCCGCCGTATCTAGCACTGACTCCTGTGTATAGAGCCGCCGTATATAGCGCTGACTCCTGTATATAGAGCCGCCGTATCTAGCACTGACTCCTGTATATAGAGCCGCCGTATCTAGCGCTGACTCCTGTATATAGAGCCGCCGTATATAGCGCTGACTCCTGTATATAGAGCCGCCGTATCTAGCACTGACTCCTGTATATAGAGATGCCGTATCTAGCACTGACTCCTGTATATAGAGATGCCGTATCTAGCACTGACTCCTGTATATAGAGCCGCCGTATCTAGCACTGACTCCTGTATATAGAGCCGCCGTATCTAGCACTGACTCCTGTATATAGAGCCGCCGTATCTAGCACTGACTCCTGTATATAGAGCCGCCGTATCTAGCACTGACTCCTGTATATAGAGCCGCCGTATCTAGCACTGACTCCTGTATATAGAGCCGCCATATCTAGCACTGACTCCTGTATATAGAGCCGCCGTATCTAGCACTGACTCCTGTATATAGAGCCGCCGTATCTAGCACTGACTCCTGTGTATAGAGATGCCGTATCTAGCACTGACTCCTGTATATAGAGCCGCCGTATCTAGCACTGACTCCTGTATATAGACCCGCCATATCTAGCACTGACTCCTGTATATAGAGCCGCCGTATCTAGCACTGACTCCTGTATATAGAGCCGCCGTATATAGCGCTGACTCCTGTATATAGAGCCGCCGTATCTAGCACTGACTCCTGTATATAGAGATGCCGTATCTAGCACTGACTCCTGTATATAGAGATGCCGTATCTAGCACTGACTCCTGTATATAGAGCCGCCGTATCTAGCACTGACTCCTGTATATAGAGCCGCCGTATCTAGCACTGACTCCTGTATATAGAGCCGCCGTATCTAGCACTGACTCCTGTATATAGAGCCGCCGTATCTAGCACTGACTCCTGTATATAGAGCCGCCGTATCTAGCACTGACTCCTGTATATAGAGCCGCCGTATATAGCGCTGACTCCTGTATATAGAGCCGCCATATCTAGCACTGACTCCTGTATATAGAGATGCCGTATCTAGCACTGACTCCTGTATATAGAGATGCCGTATCTAGCACTGACTCCTGTATATAGAGCCGCCGTATCTAGCACTGACTCGTGTATATAGAGCCGCCGTATCTAGCACTGACTCCTGTATATAGAGCCGCCGTATCTAGCACTGACTCCTGTATATAGAGCCGCCGTATCTAGCACTGACTCCTGTATATAGAGCCGCCGTATCTAGCACTGACTCCTGTATATAGAGCCGCCGTATATAGCGCTGACTCCTGTATATAGAGCCGCCGTATCTAGCACTGACTCCTGTATATAGAGCCGCCGTATCTAGCACTGACTCCTGTATATAGAGATGCCGTATCTAGCACTGACTCCTGTATATAGAGCCGCCGTATCTAGCACTGACTCCTGTATATAGAGCGGCTGTATCTGGCACTGACTCCTGTATATAGAGCCGCCGTATCTAGCACTGACTCCTGTATATAGAGCCGCCGTATCTAGCACTTACTCCTGTATATAGAGCCGCCGTATCTAGCACTGACTCCTGTATATAGAGCCGCCGTATCTAGCACTGACTCCTGTATATAAAGCGGCCGTATCTAGCACTGACTCCTGTATATAGAGCGGCCGTATCTAGCGCTGACTCCTGTATATAGAGCCACCGTATCTAGCACTGACTCCTGTATATAGAGCGGCCGTATCTAGCACTGACTCCTGTATATAGAGCCGCCATATCTAGCACTGACTCCTGTATATAGAGCCGCCGTATCTAGCACTGACTCCTGTATATAGAGCGGCCGTATCTAGCACTGACTCCTGTATATAGAGCCACCGTATCTAGCACTGACTCCTGTATATAGAGCCGCCGTATCTAGCACTGACTCCTGTATATAGAACCGCCGTATCTAGCACTGACTCCTGTGTATAGAGCCGCCGTATATAGCGCTGACTCCTGTATATAGAGCGGCCGTATCTAGCACTGACTCCTGTATATAGAGCCGCCGTATCTAGCACTGACTCCTGTATATAGAGCGGCCGTATCTAGCACTGACTCCTGTATATAGAGCCGCCGTTTCTAGCACTGACTCCTGTATATAGAGCCGCCGTATCTATCACTGACTCCTGTATATAGAGCCGCCGTATCTATCACTGACTCCTGTATATAGAGCTGCCGTATCTAGCACTGACTCCTGTGTATTGAGCCGCCGTATCTAGCACTGACTCCTGTATATAGAGCGGCCGTATCTAGCACTGACTCCTGTATATAGAGCGGCCGTATCTAGCACTGACTCCTGTGTATAGAGCCGCCGTATCTGGCACTGACTCCTGTATATAGAGCCGCCGTATCTAGCACTGACTCCTGTATATAGAGCCGCCATATCTAGCACTGACTCCTGTATATAGAGCGGCCGTATCTAGCACTGACTCCTGTGTATAGAGCCGCCGTATCTGGCACTGACTCCTGTATATAGAGCCGCCGTATCTAGCACTGACTCCTGTATATAGAGCCGCCATATCTAGCACTGACTCCTGTATATAGAGCGGCCGTATCTAGCACTGACTCCTGTATATAGAGCCGCCGTATCTAGCACTGACTCCTGTGTATAGAGCCGCCGTATCTGGCACTGACTCCTGTATATAGAGCCGCCATATCTAGCACTGACTCCTGTATATAGAGCCGATCCAGCGTCTTCCTCAGACCAATTACAACAGTAGAATCAGCGTGCAGCGAAATACAGAGAAAAACATTGGAAAAAACGCCAAAATCACTCAAAATGGCGTCATGTGTGTCAGGAAAACCGAAACCTCTGACTGACGATTGAGATAACCAATAGAAGCAGCGGCTACACTTTTGGCGTTTTTTCAATGTTTTTCTCTGTATTTCGCTGCACGCTGATTCTACTGTTGTAATTGGTCTGAGGAAGACGCTGGATCGGCATTGAAACGTGAAGCCGCTCGTGTTACGTTAATAAATCCCTTTTTCTTCACAATCTGCCGGACTCTTGTGGATTTCGGCAGCGCTGCATTTAATCCCTGTTTTTGCATCACTTTTCATCCTTCCCCTTTAAAAAACATTTATGGCAGACGCTGAACGCCCCAATAATCCTGCAAATGTTTACTACGTGACTGTGATATAAGCAAGAGATTACAGATTATTACATGCCATACATCACACATCACATCACACATCACACATCACACATCACACATCATACACCACACATCGCATTACACATCAGACATCACACATCACACATCACATTACACATCACATCACACATCATACATCACACATCACACATCATACACCACACATCACATTACACATCACATCACACATCATACATCACACATCACACATCACACATCATACACCACACATCACATCACACATCATACACCACACATCACACACCATACACCACACATCACACATCACACATCACACATCATACACCACACATCGCATCACACATCACATCACACATCACACATCACACATCATACACCACACATCACACATCATACACCACACATCACATTACACATCAGACATCACACATCACACATCACATTACACATCACATCACACATCATACATCACACATCACACATCATACACCACACATCACATCACACATCATACATCACACATCACACATCATACACCACACATCACATTACACATCACATCACACATCATACATCACACATCACACATCACACATCATACACCACACATCACATCACACATCATACACCACACATCACACACCATACACCACACATCACACATCACACATCACACATCATACACCACACATCGCATCACACATCACATCACACATCACACATCACACATCATACACCACACATCACACATCATACACCACACATCACATTACACATCAGACATCACACATCACACATCACATTACACATCACATCACACATCATACATCACACATCACACATCATACACCACACATCACATCACACATCATACATCACACATCACACATCATACACCACACATCACATTACACATCACATCACACATCATACATCACACATCACACATCACACATCATACACCACACATCACATCACACATCATACACCACACATCACACACCATACACCACACATCACACATCACACATCATACACCACACATCGCATCACACATCACATCACACATCACACATCATACACCACACATCACACACCATACACCACACATCACACATCGCACATCACACATCATACACCACACCACACATCACATCAGATCACATCATACATCACACATCATACATCACACATCATACATCACACATAACACATCACACATCACACATCATACACCACACATCACATCACACATCACCCATCATATATCATACACTACACATCACATCACACATCACACATCATACACCACACATCACATCACACATCACATCACACACCACACATCACACATCATATATCATATATCATACACCACACATCACATCACACATCACATCACACATCACACATCATATATCATACACCACACATCACACATCATACACCACACATCACACATCATACACCACACATCACACATCATACACCACACATCACATCACACATCACACATCACACATCACACATCGCACATCACACATCATACACCACACCACACATCACATCAGATCACATCATACATCACACATCACACATCATACATCACACATCACATATCACACATCACACATCATACACCACACATCACACATCACACATCATACACCACACATCACACATCATACACCACACATCACACATCATACACTACACATCACACATCATACACCACACATCACACATCATACACCACACATCACACATCACACATCATACACCACACATCACATCACACATCACATCACACATCACATCACACATCGCACATCACACATCGCACATCACACATCATACACCACACCACACATCACATCAGAGCACATCATACATCACACATCATACATCACACATCATACACCACACATCACATCACACATTACCCATCATATATCATACACCACACATCACATCACACATCACACATCATACACCACACATCACATCACACATCACATCACACACCACACATCACACATCATATATCATATATCATACACCACACATCACATCACACATCACATCACACATCACACATCATATATCATATATCATACACCACACATCACCCATCATATATCATACACCACACACCACACATCATACATCACACATCACACATCACATCACACATCACACATCATACATCACATCAGATCACATCATACATCATAGATCACACATCACACATCATACACCACACCACACATCAGATCACATCATACATCATACATCACACATCATACATCATACACCACACATCACATCACACATCACCCATCATATATCATACACCACACATCACATCACACATCACACATCATACACCACACATCACATCACACATCACATCACACACCACACATCACACATCATATATCATATATCATACACCACACATCACATCACACATCACACATCATATATCATACACCACACATCACATCACACATCACCCATCATATATCATACACCACACATCACATCACACATCATACATCACACATCACATCACACACCACACATCACACATCATATATCATACACCACACATCACACATCACACATCATACACCACACATCACATATCATACACCACACATCACACATCATATATCATACACCACACATCACACATCATATATCATACACCACACATCATATATCACACATCACACACCACACATCATACATCACACATCACATCACACCACACACCACACATCATACACCACACATCACATCACACATCACCCATCATATATCATACACCACACATCACATCACACATCACATCACACACCATATACCATACACCACACCACACATCACACATCACATCACACATCATACACATATCACATCACAGACTACACATCACATATCATACACCACACATCACACACCACACATCATACACCACACATCATATATCATACACCACACATCATACACCACACATCATACATCACACATCACATCATACACCACACATCATACACCACACATCATACACCACACATCACATCACACATCACATCACACCACACACCACACATCACACATCAAACATCACACATCATACACCACACATCACATCACACATCATACATCACACATCATAAATCATACACCACACATCACACATCATATATCATACACCACACATCATATATCACACATCACCCACATCATATATCATACACCACACATCACACATCACACATCATACATCACACATCACATCACACACATCATATATCATACACCACACATCACATCACACATCACCCATCATATATCATACACCACACATCACATCACACATCACATCACACATCATACATCTCACATCACATCACACACCATATATCATACACCACACATCACATCACACCACACATCATACATCACATATCACATCACACACTACACATCACATATCATACACCACACATCACACACCACACATCATACACCACACATCATATATCATACACCACACATCATACACCACACATCACATCATACACCACACATCATACATCACACATCATACACCACACATCACACATCACACACCACACATCATATATCATACACCACACATCACATCACACATCACCCATCATATATCATACACCACACATCACATCACACATCATACATCACATATCATACACCACACATCACACATCATACACCACACATCACATATCATACACCACACATCACACATCACACATCATACATCACACATCACATCACACACATCATATATCATACACCACACATCACATCACACATCACCCATCATATATCATACACCACACATCACATCACACATCACATCACACATCATACATCTCACATCACATCACACACCATATATCATACACCACACATCACATCACACCACACATCATACATCACATATCACATCACACACTACACATCACATATCATACACCACACATCACACACCACACATCATACACCACACATCATATATCATACACCACACATCATACACCACACATCACATCATACACCACACATCATACATCACACATCATACACCACACATCATACATCACATATCATACACCACACATCATACACCACACATCATACACCACACATCACATCATACATCACACATCATACACCACACATCATACATCATACAAACACACACACACACACACATCACCATCATACACCACACATCATACACCACACATCACACATTATACATCATACACCACACATCACATATCATACACCACACATCATACATCACGCATCATACATCACACATCATACATCACACATCATACACCTCACATCATACATCACGCATCATACACCACACATCACACATCATACACCACACATCACATCACACATCATACACCACACAGCATACATCACGCATCATACATCACACATCATACATCACACATCATACACCTCACATCATACACCTCACATCATACATCACGCATCACACACCACACATCACACATCACACATCACATCACACATCATACACCACACATCATACATCACATATCATACACCACACATCATACACCACACATCATACACCACACATCATACACCACACATCATACACCACACATCATACACCACACATCATGAATCACATATCATACACCACACATCATACATCACATATCATACACCACACATCATACACCACACATCATACATCACATATCATACACCACACATCATACACCACACATCATACACCACACATCATACACCACACATCATACACCACACATCATACACCACACATCATACATCACACATCATACATCACACATCATACACCTCACATCATACACCTCACATCATACATCACGCATCACACACCACACATCACACATCATACACCACACATCACATCACACATCATACACCACACATCATACATCACATATCATACACCACACATCATACACCACACATCATACACCACACATCATACACCACACATCATACACCACACATCATACACCACACATCATGCATCACATATCATACACCACACATCATACATCACATATCATACACCACACATCATACACCACACATCATACATCACATATCATACACCACACATCATACACCACACATCATACACCACACATCATACACCACACATCATACACCACACATCATACACCACACATCATACACCACACATCATACATCACACATCATACATCACACGTAATACATCACACATCATACACTACACATCATACATCACACGTAATACATCACACATCATACACTACACATCATACACCACACATCATACACCACACATCATACATCACACATCATACATCACACGTAATACATCACACATCATACACTACACATCATACATCACACATCATACACCACACGTAATACATCATAGTATCACGGAGCGACTTCAGGTGGGCTTGTCCTAATTGTTGTGACATCATCAATATTAATGACCCGCATAGAGATCGTCTTTTCCATGTTTGATGAACAGCAGATCCATGTCAGAAGCAAAAACAGGCAAAAGATGCCCTGGAGAGCGGGTGCGGTGACCCCATATTTATCAATGTTTCTGGCTGAACGTCGCCTTGAAATCACACCACTGATCGTAGCTGCATGTCCAGCGACCGCACATACAGATTGTAGGTTTGTAATGGATTTTCCTACGATGGGATCTGCCGCCTGCACTGATTCCCCACATTGTGACTGACCCACGTACAGAAGAGGGATCAATGTTCTGTATAACGGATTGTAAGCTCCCAGGGCCGGGCTAGGACACACAGCATTGGATGAGGCCTCCTGAAAAACGCAATCCAGCTACTTGGTGGAATCCATGATCTGTAGAGACGTGAGATACGACATGCGAGAGAGTCAATCCAACTCCATTGTGATTTCTGTCCATTTTATGGGACCTAGTGCATTCTGGGAAAGAGGGCAACCATATTATGTCAGCAGATGGACGATTGTCTATATCTGTGGCAGCGTCGCATCTTCTATGTGGCCCTCAGAACCATCGTTTCTGGTGGCCCTCAATCATCTCATCTGATGACCCTCAGGTAGAGAATGATGAGGGAAGGTAACACTGAGGTGTCCAATGAAAATCAACGAGAATCCTCTGTGACATAAGCAGCCTGAACTCAGAACTGATAGATTTTACCTGCACTGATACATTGTAACAAACTATAAGGACAGGGGAGAGGTTTGTGCTGCTGCTGTGTTTAGCTCACAGAGGATTATCTACACTGATACATTGTAACAAAACTTAAGCTGTGTGAGGAGGACTCTGTCAGGACAGATTTTCAGCCTCTGAATGTAAACAATTCTGATGTTCCCAATCACTGACAGCAAACAGAGATCTTGAAATGGGTTAAGAAGTTAATAATGAGTAATCTTTATTTACATGGGACTGCACCGCCCTCTGGTTCCTCCATTGTCCTTATAACTGGATTCTTGTCATATTGAGGCCGCGTCCTTCCTGTACATGATGTCACACAATACAGAACACTCCACCTGCGGGATCAGAGGACAATCGCCGGACGAGATGAGGAGTCTCCTGCGCAATGACCCTACACTGGTCCCACCAGACCGTCCTCATCCTCATCAGGTGACAGAACATACGACGTAGCTGATAATCAACAACACGACATGAGGGGCAGAGCGAGGGACAAGAGGCCCCCCAGACTGCTGCTCATCATAGGGCCCCCGTCACTGTGTCAGGGGATAAACCTCCGAGGGATATTCCATATATACTGTATAATAGAAACTACGCTTCACGAAGGAACCTACATTCCTGCTCATCCTGAGTCTCCTCGTTCTTGAAGAGAATGCCAGAGCAGCAGTAAAGACTGACACATACACCGCAGGAGAGTGACAGAGTGAGCAGAGTAGTATACTGCTACATTACAGCACATCCTTATATGCCATTCAGGGCTGCGGAAAGCTGGGTGACAACCCCTATAAGGTATAGATAACAAGTCTCATTTCTAGCGGACGAGCGGCAGCTGATCCTCCAGAATAACGCGGCAGCGTCTTGTATGAAATGTTTTATTCTTCCGGTCGACGCCAGAATCCCCGCCGTTTTCTTCTATTAGATGTCGATGACGTGAAATCTCCATCTTCTAATCGCTCAGCATCAGAGACTAAAGGCGATTCCGTCACCGAGATGTTGTGGCGCTGACATGCCAGAAATCTGCCGACAGTTACCGCTCCCGCTCTGCGCCTCGGCCGCGTCGCCTGAATTATTACTCCGCACACACTTGATGAATTCAAAATTTGTTGATTTACTGATTGAACACAAAGCGCAGACGGCAGGACAGGGGGATTCTGGGTAATGGAGACCGTCACCAATAATAATAAGGAAAATATATCAAAGAATAAAAATCATGTGACTGTAACCTCGTAACAAGTTCAGTGACAGGAATAAGTGTCATAGGGACATTTTCTGTGATAAGGTGGAAGGAGAAACAGACGTGTAGACACTAGAGGCGGGGGCAGGTAAACGGAGGGGGTGTCATAACATAGCAGACTACACGTGGGTAAAATGAACTGTCCTATCACAGCCTCTGACCTTCCAACCATCCTGGACGGCCGGTGGTATGTCCCGGTGTCAACGGTATGAACAATGCGGAAGCAGGAAACCGTCAGCATTAGTACAGAA
>NW_027461980.1:27500-43385 GCF_050947455.1 Rhinoderma darwinii | reverse complement strand
CTGTATAGTGTGCCGTACCTCTGTATAGTGTGCCGTACCTCTGTACACTGTGCCGTACCTCCGGTACAGTGTGCCGTACCTCCATATACTGGGTATATACTATTTTGTACCTCTATATACTGTGCCGTACCTCTGTGTGCTGGGTGTATACTGTGCCGTACCTCTGTGTGCTGGGTGTATACTGTGCCGTACCTCTGTATACTGTGCTGTACCTCCTATATACTGGGTGTATAAGGTGCTGTACCTCTGTATACTGTGCCTTACCTCTATATACTGTACTGTACCTTTTACATACTGGGTGTATAAGGTGCTGTACCTCTATATACTGGGTGTATACTCTACTGTACCTCTATACTGGGTCCATACTGTGCTCTACCTCTGTATACTGTGCTGTACCTTTACATACTGGGTGTATACTGTGCTGAATCTGTATACTGTTCTTTACCTCCTATATACTGGGTGTATACTGTGCTGTACCTCTATATACTGGGTGTATACTGTGCTATACCTCTATACTGTGCCGTACCTCTATGTACTGTACCTCTGTATACTGTGCTGTACCTCTATATACTGAGTGTATACTGCGCTGTACCTCTATAAACTGTGCCATACCTCTATATACTGGGTGTATACTGTGCTTAATCTCTGTATACTATGCTGTACCTCTATACATTGGGTTTATACTGTGCCTCAATATACTGGGTGTATAAGGTGCTGTACCTCTGTATACTGGGTGTATACTGTGCTGAACCTCTACTGTGCTGTACCTCTATATACGGGGTGTATACTGTGCTTTACCTCTATACTGTGTTTACTGTGTCTATACTGTGCTGTACCTCTATATACTGCGTGTATGCAGTTCTGTACCTCTATATACTGTGCTATACTTTTACCTACTGGGTGTATACTGTGCTGTACCTCTATATACTGTGTATACTGTGCTGTACCTTTTACATACTGGGTGCATATGGTGCTGTACCTCTATATACTGTGTATACTGTGCTGTACCTCTATACTGTGCTGTACCTCTGCATACTTTGCTGTACCTCTATACTGGGTGTATACTGTGCTGTACCTCTGTATACTGTGCTGTACCTTCATATACTGGGTGTATACTGTGCTGCACCTTCATATACTGGGTGTATACTGTGCTGTACCTCCTATATTCTGGGTGCATACTGTGCTGTATCTCTATACACTGGGTGTATACTGTGCTGTATCTCTATATGCTGGGTGTATACTGTGCTGTACCTCTATATATGGTGCCATACATCTATATACTGTGCCATACCTCTATATACTGGGTATATACTATGTTGTACCTCTATATAATGGGTGTATACTGTGCTGTACCTCTATGTACTGGGTGTATACTGTGCTGTACCTCTATGTACTGTGCTGTACCTCCTCTATGCTGGATGTATACTGTGCTGTACCTCTGTATTCTGTGCCGTACCGCTATATGCTGGGTGTATACTGTGCTGTACCAGTATATAGAGGTACAGCATCTTATACACCCAGTATATAGAGGTACAGCATCTTATACACCCAGTGTATAGAGGTACAGCACAGTATACACCCAGTGTATAGAGGTACAGCACAGTATACACCCAGTGTATAGAGGTACAGCACAGTATACACCCAGTGTATAGAGGTACAGCACAGTATACACCCAGTGTATAGAGGTACAGCACAGTATACACCCAGTGTATAGAGGTACAGCACAGTATACACCCAGTGTATAGAGGTACAGCACAGTATACACCCAGTGTATAGAGGTACAGCACAGTATACACCCAGTGTATAGAGGTACAGCACAGTATACACCCAGTGTATAGAGGTACAGCACAGTATACACCCAGTGTATAGAGGTACAGCACAGTATACACCCAGTGTATAGAGGTACAGCACAGTATACACCCAGTGTATAGAGGTACAGCACAGTATACACCGTGTATAGAGGTACAGCACAGTATACACCCAGTAGGTAAAGGTACAGCACAGTATATAGATGTACAGAACTGTATACACCCAGTATGTAGAGGTACAGCACAGTATAGACCCAGTATATAGAGGTACAGCACAGTATAGACCCAGTATATAGAGGTAAAGCACAGTATACACCCAGTATATAGAGGTACAGCACCTTATACACCCAGTATATTGAGGCACAGTACGGTATAAACCCAGTATAGAGAGGTACAGCACAGTACATAGAGGTTCAGTACAGTATACAGAAGTACGACAGTATAAGGAGGTACAGCGCAGTATACGGAGGTACAGCGCAGTATATACCCAGTGTACAGAGGTACAGCACAGTATACACCCAGCATATAGCGGTACAGCACAGTATACAGAGGTAGAGTACAGTGATGTACATCTATATACTGTGTTGTACCTCTATATACTGGTTGTATACTGTGCTGTACCTCTATGTACTGTGCCTCCTATATGCTGGGTGTATACTGTGCTGTACCTCTATATACTGAGTGTATACTGCGCTGTACCTCTATAAACTGTGCCATACCTCTATATACTGGGTGTATACTGTGCTTAATCTCTGTATACTGTGCTGTACCTCTATACATTGGGTTTATATTGTACTGTGCCTCAATATACTGGGTGTATAAGGTGCTGTACCTCTATATACTGGGTGTATACTGTGCTTTATCTCTATATACTGGGTGTATACTGTGCTGTACCTCTATATAATGGGTGTATACTGTGCTGAACCTCTACTGTGCTGAACCTCTACTGTGCTGTACCACTATGTACGGGGTGTATACTGTGCTTTACGTCTATACTGTGTCTATACTGTGCTGTACCTCTATATACTGGGTGTATACAGTTCTGTACCTCTATATACTGTGCTATTCTTTTACCTACTGGGTGTATACTGTGCTATACCACTATATACGGGGTGTATACTGTGCTTTACCGCTATATACTCGGTGTATACTGTGCTGTACCTCTATATACTGTGCTCTACTTTTTACATACTGGGTGCATATGGTGCTGTACCTCTATATGCTGCGTGTATACTGTGCTGTACCTCAATATACTGGGTGTATACTGTGCTGTACCTCAATATACCGGGTGTATACTGTTCTGTACCTTTATATGCTGGGTGTATACTGTGTTGTACCTCTGTATACTGACTGTACTGAACCTCTATGTACTGTGCTGTACCTCTGTATACTGTGATATACCTCTATATACTATGTTGTACCTCTATATACTGGGTGTATACTGTGCTGTACCTCCTATATGCTGGATGTATACTGTGCTGAAACTCTATGTACTGTGCTGTACCTCTATATACTGGGTGTATACTGTGCTGTACCTCTATATACTGTGCTGTACCTCTATATACTGGGTGTATACTGTGCTGTACCTCTATATACTGGGTGTATACTGTGCTGTACCTCTATATACTGGGTGTATACTGTGCTGTACCTCCTATATGCTGGATGTATACTGTGCTGAACCTCTATGTACTGTGCTGTACCTCTATATACTGGGTGTATACTGTGCTGTACCTCTATATACTGTGCTGTACCTCTATATACTGGGTGTATACTGTGCTGTACCTCTATATACTGGGTGTATACTGTGCTGTACCTCTATATACTGGGTGTATACAGTTCTGTACCTCTATATACTGTTATTATTTTACCTACTGGGTGTATACTGTGCTTTACCGCTATATACTCGGTGTATACTGTGCTGTATCTCTGTATACTGTGCTGTACCTCAATATACTGGGTGTATACTGTGCTGTACCTCAATATACTGGGAGTATACTGGTTTGTACCTTTTATATACTGGGTGTATACTGTGCTGTACCTTTATATACTGGGTGTATACTGTGCTGTATCTCTAGATGATGGGTGTATACTGTGTTGTACCTCTGTATACTGACTGTACTGAACCTCTATGTACTGTGCTGTACCTCTGTATACTGTGATATACCTCTATATACTATGTTGTACCTCTATATACTGGTTGTATACTGTGCTGTACCTCTATATACTGGGTGTATACTGTTCTGTACCTCCTATATGCTGGATGTATACTGTGCTGTACCTCTATATACTGGGTGTATACTGTGCTGTACCTCTATATACTTGGTGTATACTGTGCTGTACCTCTATATACTGGGTGTATACTGTGCTGAACCTCTGTATACTGTGCTGTACCTCAATATACTGGGTGTATACTGTGCTGTACCTCAATATACTGGGTGTATACTGTTTTGTACCTTTTTATATACTGGGTGTATACTGTGCTGTACCTCGATATACTGGGTGTATATAATGCTGTACCTCTATATACATCTTATTTAAATCGATGCCTGCACAGTATCTATAGTGTTATACGCTGGATGTCCCGCACAGTATCGCTTCTCTAGTGTTATACGCTGGATGTCCCGCACAGTATCTCTTCTCTAGTGTTATACGCTGGATGTCCCGCACAGTATCTCTTCTCTAGTGTTATACGCTGGATGTCCCGCACAGTATCGCTTCTCTAGTGTTATACGCTGGACGTCCTGCACAGTATCTCTTCTCTAGTGTTATACGCTGGATGTCCCGCACAGTATCTCTTCTCTAGTGTTATACGCTGGATGTGCTGCACAGTATCTCTTCTCTAGTGTTATACGCTGGATGTCCTGCACAGTATCTCTTCTCTAGTGTTATACGCTGGATGTCCTGCACAGTATCGCTTCTCTAGTGTTATACGCTGGATGTCCTGCACAGTATCGCTTCTCTAGTGTTATACGCTGGATGTCCTGCACAGTATCTCTTCTCTAGTGTTATACGCTGGATGTCCTGCACAGTATCTCTTCTCTAGTGTTATACGCTGGATGTCCTGCACAGTATCTCTTCTCTAGTGTTATACGCTGGATGTCCTGCACAGTATCTCTTCTCTAGTGTTATACGCTGGATGTCCTGCACAGTATCTCTTCTCTAGTGTTATACGCTGGATGTCCTGCACAGTATCTCTTCTCTAGTGTTATACGCTGGATGTCCTGCACAGTATCTCTTCTCTAGTGTTATACGCTGGATGTCCTGCACAGTATCTCTTCTCTAGTGTTATACGCTGGATGTCCTGCACGGTATCGCTTCTCTAGTGTTATACGCTGGATGTCCTGCACAGTATCTCTTCTCTAGTGTTATACGCTGGATGTCCCGCACAGTATCTCTAGTGTTATACGCTGGATGTCCCGCACAGTATCTCTTCTCTAGTGTTATACGCTGGATGTCCTGCACAGTATCGCTTCTCTAGTGTTATACGCTGGATGTCCTGCACAGTATCTCTTCTCTAGTGTTATACGCTGGATGTCCTGCACAGTATCGCTTCTCTAGTGTTATACGCTGGATGTCCCGCACAGTATCTCTTCTCTAGTGTTATACGCTGGATGTCCTGCACAGTATCTCTTCTCTAGTGTTATACGCTGGATGTCCCGCACAGTATCTCTTCTCTAGTGTTATACGCTGGATGTCCCGCACAGTATCTCTTCTCTAGTGTTATACGCTGGATGTTCTGCACAGTATCTCTTCTCTAGTGTTATACGCTGGATGTCCTGCACAGTATCTCTTCTCTAGTGTTATACGCTGGATGTCCTGCACAGTATCGCTTCTCTAGTGTTATACGCTGGATGTCCTGCACGGTATCGCTTCTCTAGTGTTATACGCTGGATGTCCCGCACAGTATCTCTTCTCTAGTGTTATACGCTGGATGTCCTGCACAGTATCTCTTCTCTAGTGTTATACGCTGGATGTCCTGCACAGTATCTCTTCTCTAGTGTTATACGCTGGATGTGCTGCACAGTATCGCTTCTCTAGTGTTATACGCTGGATGTCCTGCACAGTATCTCTTCTCTAGTGTTATACGCTGGATGTCCTGCACAGTATCTCTTCTCTAGTGTTATACGCTGGATGTCCCGCACAGTATCTCTAGTGTTATACGCTGGATGTCCTGCACAGTATCTCTTCTCTAGTGTTATACGCTGGATGTCCCGCACAGTATCTCTTCTCTAGTGTTATACGCTGGATGTCCTGCACAGTATCTCTTCTCTAGTGTTATACGCTGGATGTCCCGCACAGTATCTCTTCTCTAGTGTTATACGCTGGATGTCCTGCACAGTATCTCTTCTCTAGTGTTATACGCTGGATGTTCTGCACAGTATCTCTTCTCTAGTGTTATACGCTGGATGTCCCGCACAGTATCTCTTCTCTAGTGTTATACGCTGGATGTCCTGCACAGTATCTCTTCTCTAGTGTTATACGCTGGATGTCCTGCACAGTATCTCTTCTCTAGTGTTATACGCTGGATGTCCTGCACAGTATCTCTTCTCTAGTGTTATACGCTGGATGTCCCGCACAGTATCTCTAGTGTTATACGCTGGATGTCCTGCACAGTATCTCTTCTCTAGTGTTATACGCTGGATGTCCCGCACAGTATCTCTTCTCTAGTGTTATACGCTGGATGTCCCGCACAGTATCTCTTCTCTAGTGTTATACGCTGGATGTCCCGCACAGTATCTCTTCTCTAGTGTTATACGCTGGATGTGCTGCACAGTATCTCTTCTCTAGTGTTATACGCTGGATGTTCTGCACAGTATCTCTTCTCTAGAGTTATACGCTGGATGTCCTGCACAGTATCTCTTCTCTAGTGTTATACGCTGGATGTCCCGCACAGTATCTCTTCTCTAGTGTTATACGCTGGATGTCCTGCACAGTATCTCTTCTCTAGTGTTATACGCTGGATGTCCCGCACAGTATCTCTTCTCTAGTGTTATACGCTGGATGTCCCGCACAGTATCTCTTCTCTAGTGTTATACGCTGGATTTCCTGCACAGTATCTCTTCTCTAGTGTTATACGCTGGATGTCCCGCACAGTATCTCTTCTCTAGTGTTATACGCTGGATGTCCCGCACAGTATCTCTTCTCTAGTGTTATACGCTGGATGTCCTGCACAGTATCTCTTCTCTAGTGTTTTATACGCTGGATGTCCTGCACAGTATCTCTTCTCTAGTGTTATACGCTGGATGTCCCGCACAGTATCTCTTCTCTAGTGTTATACGCTGGATGTCCTGCACAGTATCTCTTCTCTAGTGTTATACGCTGGATGTCCCGCACAGTATCTCTTCTCTAGTGTTATACGCTGGATGTCCTGCACAGTATCTCTTCTCTAGTGTTATACGCTGGATGTCCTGCACAGTATCTCTTCTCTAGTGTTATACGCTGGATGTCCTGCACAGTATCTCTTCTCTAGTGTTATACGCTGGATGTTCTGCACAGTATCTCTTCTCTAGTGTTATACGCTGGATGTCCCGCACAGTATCTCTTCTCTAGTGTTATACGCTGGATGTCCCGCACAGTATCTCTTCTCTAGTGTTATACGCTGGATGTCCTGCACAGTATCTCTTCTCTAGTGTTATACGCTGGATGTCCTGCACAGTATCTCTTCTCTAGTGTTATACGCTGGATGTCCTGCACAGTATCTCTTCTCTAGTGTTATACGCTGGATGTCCTGCACAGTATCTCTTCTCTAGTGTTATACGCTGGATGTCCCGCACAGTATCTCTTCTCTAGTGTTATACGCTGGATGTACCGCACAGTATCTCTTCTCTAGTGTTATACGCTGGATGTCCCGCACAGTATCTCTTCTCTAGTGTTATACGCTGGATGTCCCGCACAGTATCTCTTCTCTAGTGTTATACGCTGGATGTCCCGCACAGTATCTCTTCTCTAGTGTTATACGCTGGATGTCCTGCACAGTATCGCTTCTCTAGTGTTATACGCTGGATGTCCTGCACAGTATCTCTTCTCTAGTGTTATACGCTGGATGTCCTGCACAGTATCTCTTCTCTAGTGTTATACGCTGGATGTCCTGCACAGTATCTCTTCTCTAGTGTTATACGCTGGATGTTCTGCACAGTATCTCTTCTCTAGTGTTATACGCTGGATGTCCCGCACAGTATCTCTTTTCTAGTGTTATACGCTGGATGTCCTGCACAGTATCGCTTCTCTAGTGTTATACGCTGGATGTCCTGCACAGTATCTCTTCTCTAGTGTTATACGCTGGATGTCCCGCACAGTATCTCTTCTCTAGTGTTATACGCTGGATGTGCTGCACAGTATCTCTTCTCTAGTGTTATACGCTGGATGTCCCGCACAGTATCTCTTCTCTAGTGTTATACGCTGGATGTCCCGCACAGTATCTCTTCTCTAGTGTTATACGCTGGATGTCCTGCACAGTATCGCTTCTCTAGTGTTATACGCTGGATGTCCTGCACAGTATCTCTTCTCTAGTGTTATACGCTGGATGTCCCGCACAGTATCTCTTCTCTAGTGTTATACGCTGGATGTCCCGCACAGTATCTCTTCTCTAGTGTTATACGCTGGATGTCCTGCACAGTATCGCTTCTCTAGTGTTGTTATACGCTGGATGTCCTGCACAGTATCTCTTCTCTAGTGTTATACGCTGGATGTCCTGCACAGTATCTCTTCTCTAGTGTTATACGCTGGATGTCCCGCACAGTATCTCTTCTCTAGTGTTATACGCTGGATGTCCCGCACAGTATCTCTTCTCTAGTGTTATACGCTGGATGTCCCGCACAGTATCTCTTCTCTAGAGTTATACGCTGGATGTCCTGCACAGTATCTCTTCTCTAGTGTTATACGCTGGATGTTCTGCACAGTATCTCTTCTCTAGTGTTATACGCTGGATGTCCCGCACAGTATCTCTTCTCTAGTGTTTTATACGCTGGATGTCCTGCACAGTATCTCTTCTCTAGTGTTATACGCTGGATGTCCCGCACAGTATCTCTTCTCTAGTGTTATACGCTGGATGTCCTGCACAGTATCTCTTCTCTAGTGTTATACGCTGGATGTCCTGCACAGTATCTCTTCTCTAGTGTTATACGCTGGATGTCCTGCACAGTATCTCTTCTCTAGTGTTATACGCTGGATGTCCTGCACAGTATCTCTTCTCTAGTGTTATACGCTGGATGTCCTGCACAGTATCTCTTCTCTAGTGTTATACGCTGGATGTCCTGCACAGTATCTCTTCTCTAGTGTTATACGCTGGATGTCCTGCACAGTATCTCTTCTCTAGTGTTACACGCTGGATGTTCTGCACAGTATCTCTTCTCTAGTGTTATACGCTGGATGTCCTGCACAGTATCTCTTCTCTAGTGTTATACGCTGGATGTCCTGCACAGTATCTCTTCTCTAGTGTTATACGCTGGATGTCCTGCACAGTATCTCTTCTCTAGTGTTATACGCTGGATGTCCTGCACAGTATCTCTTCTCTAGTGTTATACGCTGGATGTCCTGCACAGTATCTCTTCTCTAGTGTTATACGCTGGATGTCCCGCACAGTATCGCTTCTCTAGTGTTATACGCTGGATGTCCTGCACAGTATCGCTTCTTGTCCTCTATATACCTGATGTTTTTTGTATTGCCTAGTAACACTGACCCTGGGGCTGATTGTGTTGCATTGACTTCTGCAGGCTGTGCCTTTACCTATGGAGCCTATGTCATGCCAGATTGCTGGATAAATGGCGTCCTCCACCGATCCTATGTCCCCATCGCTGCCTTTAACACTTTCATCTGCACCGGCCTGTCCTGCTACTCTCGGTATGGAGAAGTTTCAGTTTCCCCATTAAAAATAATTCTTTATTGTTGACCCCAAATCTCCAATAACACGATCCACCGAAACCAACCCGCCATCCACTTCATTGGCCGGAACGTGAAATCTGATTGGCCGTTGAATGTTATAATTGCTCTGACCTTACGTTTGCCTCATCTCACCCTAATTTAGAATAGGATGTGTAAGGTCGGATGTCCCCTTTACGATCATTCAATGAAGATCGAGTCATGTGACCTCTTTTATATTTAAAGTCTTCATTTACAGGAGTGACTTTTTTTTTTTGTCCCCTATGTAAATCTTTATTACAGATTTCTGGAGGTAGATCGCCCGGCACTCAGTAAAATCCTCCGCACGGTGGCCTTTGTTCACCCTTTTGTGTTTGACAACATCCCTCTATTTTATCGGGTGAGTTGTGTGTTTTTATGCTTTTTATAGACGTGCAGTACCGACACCTGCCAGCAGAGGCAGCATAAGAAACCCTAATTGTGTGTTAGGACTTTATAAGGAATAGTGGAAGTTTACATATTCTCCCCCACAATTCCTGCCAATGATTTAGAGCCCCTCGCCATACGGTAGCGTGCGGTTTATCACTATGCGAGTAGTCGTGACCGAAGTGTAACGCCATTTATTTATCTCGTGATTGGTCGACGTTTTTCTCTCTCCTGCAGCTCCTGTTTTGCTTTGGGGACGATTGCAACTGGAATGAGGCCGTTCCTTTCCATCTCTATCATCTCTTCTTCGCCATCCTGACCGGATTCCTCTTTGCTTCTCACCTGCCGGAACGCCTGGCGCCGGGACGTTTTGACTATTTTGGTAAAATTAGCAGCAGGAAAAGACTTTAAGGTTTAGGGGGGCAGGAAAATCATTGGAGATTTCCCCATTCTCCCTGGGGATTACAGGAATGCTGCGAGCGTTCGCCACATCCTTTGTCTGCAGTCAAGAAAACCGTGTCCTGCAGGCGCGGCGCTGAAGATCAAGCGTCCCGGACTTTGCAGTTTTAAGGCTGTTCCCCCGGGTCGGATACGCTGCGGGCGGGTTCCCCCGGGTCGGATACGCTGCGGGCGGGTTCCCCCGGGTCGGATACGCTGCGGGCGGGTTCCCCCGGGTCGGATACGCTGCGGGCGGGTTCCCCCGGGTCGGATACGCTGCGGGCGGGTTCCCCCGGGTCGGATACGCTGCGGGCGGGTTCCCCCGGGTCGGATACGCTGCGGGCGGGTTCCCCCGGGTCGGATACGCTGCGGGCGGGTTCCCCCGGGTCGGATACGCTGCGGGCGGGTTCCCCCGGGTCGGATACGCTGCGGGCGGGTTCCCCCGGGTCGGATACGCTGCGGGCGGGTTCCCCCGGGTCGGATACGCTGCGGGCGGGTTCCCCCGGGTCGGATACGCTGCATACAAATCACACCGCGTATCCGACCTTGAACCCCGTAGTACGTTCTGTCCGAAAAGCCGCACCACATTGTGCCGATTTTCAGTCGGAAAGGGTCGTGAGAAAAAAAAAGAAAAGTTAATACCCTCCTGGGATGACGCTGCAGCCTGTGATTGGCTGCAACAGTCACATGGGATAAAACGTCACCGCAGGAGGCCGAACAGAGGCAACCGATCCGTTTTTTTTTTGTTTTTTTTACTGATGGATCCTCGAAAAACGGGCTTTAAAAACTGATCCATTGACTTCTATGGGGCGGTGAAAATGGGCGAAAATGTAAAACATTCCGTATCATGAATTCTAGATATTCCGGACAATCGGTGCACATAATTCTGCTCCATCTGTTGATATAACGAGGTTTCTTGTTGTAGGTCACAGCCACCAGCTCTTCCACGTATGTGCGGTCTTGGGTACGCACTTCCAGATGGAAGCTGTCCTCGCCGACCGATCCTCCCGGCAATCCTGGCTCCGTTTACATTCTGAAGCCGACTCGCTGGGCAGCATGTTGGGAGTCGTAGCCACTTCCATCATAGGAAACGTCATCCTCATCTGTTTCTTCACCGCGACCTTACTGTGGTCTCCGCGGGCCGACTCCATCCTCCAGAATCACATCCCAAGCGAGGCCAAAGTGAAGGAGCATTGACCCTCCGGAAGACCCGAGGAGGACGTCTACCCGGCTGGCTTCATCTCAGTATTAATAGCCATATAGGGGGGGGGTTCCTTCCCCTCTTTACCCCGGGTCTCCGCTATGGGGCCGAGCCTTACTCCAGCTTATCTTAGATTAAAAGGGCTGATGCTTGAGATTTATTCTTGCAAAAATAAGGAAATTAACAGCAGCACAGAGTATTTTATATTTTCTAAAAGAATTCGGTTTTTGTCGGGTTCCCAGAATTCTTCATGATTTCTGTAGGTTAATTAAACGACGTTGTGTTCCTGTGGAGGATGGTCAAGGTATTGGGGGTCTAGTCTGAGATCTTTAAATATTGGGGTCTTTCAACATTGGGGTGTCTTATGGGACCTTGAAACATTGTCAGTCCTGTACTAAACCCCAAACATTGGGATCTAGTCCGGGATCTTAAAACATTGGGGGCTTGTCCGGGATCTTAAAACATTGGGGTCTAGTCCGGGATCTTAAAACATTGGGGTCTAGTCCGGGATCTTAAAACATTGGGGTCTAGTCCGGGATCTTAAAACATTGGGGGCTTGTCCGGGATCTTAAAACATTGGGGGCTTGTCCGGGATCTTAAAACATTGGGGGCTTGTCCGGGATCTTAAAACATTGGGGGCTTGTCCGGGATCTTAAAACATTGGGGGCTTGTCCGGGATCTTAAAACATTGGGGGCTTGTCCGGGATCTTGAAACATTGGGGGCTTGTCCGGGATCTTGAAACATTGGGGGCTTGTCCGGGATCTTGAAACACTTGGGGTTTAGTCTGAGATCTTTAAATATTGGGGTGTCTTATGGGACCTTGAAACATTGACTGTCCTGTACTAAACCCCAAACATTGGGGTCTTGTCTGAAACATTTCAAAATTGGGGTCTTGTCTGAGACTATTGAATATCGGCAGCTTGTCCAGGAAGTTTTGACATTTGGGTCTAGTCTAGGATCTTAAAACATTGGGATCTTGTCCCAGATGTTTCAAAATTGGGGTCGAGTCTGGGACCATGAAACGTGGTTTTAGCCAGGACCTTGAAATATTGGGGTCTCGTCTGGGACCTCTTAATGTAAGGAATATAAAAGCTGAGACTGTTACTGGAATCCATGACCTCTTTTCTGGTAGACGGGACTCTTTGAGAATTTTTGAAGGTGCGTGAATTGTGAAATGATGGAACAAATGGTGAGTGGGCGCAGCACATGAATATTAAATATTGGCTTGTATACGGGAGGGACTGTGGGAACAGGTAGGTAAATACCCGGCCTGTCTGTCATAGACTTCCATTCAAAAAGTCCCTAAAAAGGATGTGAGGAATATTGCAGGAACATGGAATGTTTACGGTGAATGTGGGAGAAGGACTGCGTGTCGTAATGGCGGATCGGTCCTGGTCCTAACTGGTTCCGGTTCTTTTTAACTCTTTCACTGACTCGGTGGTCGGGAGTTTTTGGATAAGTAAATTGGTTGTTTTGCATGTGAGTTTTCGGGTTGATTTTTGTTTTTAAGAAGGTTTTATGTAACGAAGAAACATGATCGGGATTTTAGGTTTTTTTCTAAGTTACTTTATACACGGTACAAGAAGGATCGGGAACGGCCTTTATATATCCTTAAGATACGGCTGCCACGTTGAATAAATTCGCACCTTGTTTGGGAGCGCTGACGGACAGTCCTGACTACATTACTGATTAGCCACAAGAAAAAATTAGCTAACTGCTCTGGTGCCACCTTGAGGTTGAAGTGCGGTATTACCACTATACAATGTCTATCATCCACATATCTCTGTGGTCCGGCGACCATTACTCGGTGCTGCTATTAATTTCATTAGAAAAAAATCCTGAATCTGCTGATTTTTATTTATAACAGATTTTGGGGTGGGGGGAGGGGTGATCCTCGGTGCCTTCTCCATGATAACCTCAGCTGAATAGAGGCCGTCCGTTGTCTACGAGCCGGATCTACGGTCATCTCCTCCGACGTCGTCTTATTTTCTATTCGTTTTTCTAACACAATTTATTTTTGTAAAAAAACGTTGTTTTGTTGTTGCCGATAATTAACCCTCTGATGACCAGCTCTGATTTCTTTAGGGGACATCACAGAGGCCTCAGCGGCTCCTTTTTAATCCTCATTGAATATAATATACGGGACCATTATATTGTGACTACTAAATATTCACCCTCCGGCCCGGCCATGGCTCATTAGGGCCGATTCCTAAAAATAAAGCCCCACGAATCGCAGTTATCGGTCACCCACCGCTAATCAGAAGCGGCAGGTGGACTTCAGACCCATCATTCAGCACTTCTGATTGGCCAAAAGTTTTCTATGCCAGGAGGGGCCCCAGTTATTGGCATATATTGAGCTCACCACTGTTGGGGTACCTTAAAGGGACCATGATTTAAAGGGGCCACAGCACATTAAATCACTACTGAGGAAGCAATACATAGAAATAGTCAAATAGGCTGATTGTATTATAGTTAGAATCGTTATAACGGACTGTATGCCATGTTGGGAGTTGTAGTACAACCCCCCCCCCCCCTGGATGTAAAGTGTAACTACACTGTAAAACCACTTGAAAAATAACATTGGGGGATTGCACTGTAGCAATTGCTTAGTATAATATAACTGTTACAAGCTGCTGCAATTCCACAGTTAACCAGCAGGGCACTGGGTTATTCACATTCATTACTGCAGCCCAGCGGGCTCTGCCATCCGCACCCATGGGTGCAGAGCAAACTACAAGCCATTATCAACCCAACACCCCAAAATATGAGGGATTTGTTCCGGATTTGAAATGTGGTGGGCGGAGCTATGCAAATGAGCGTGTTCTCCATAAGTCAACTAGACGGAGGCAATTGATAATCTCCCCCTGTCGGTTTGTCTTGCGCCCCTGTTATTACTTTGGTACCCGGATAGGGAGTAATTCAGATTATAAGAACTGGAAACTGCGGATTGATCCATTTTTTTTTAACCCTTTGCTGCCTGGGAGGGATAAAGTTAGAACCGTGTCCTCCCCCCGCCCAGGTGCCCTGTAATAATTTATTTTGTAGGAAGTTGTGTCGACGGAGTTTGGTAACCGTGGGCAATAAACCAGCGTTGAATCTCAAGTGTCTGTGCCGATTCCTGCGTTCCCGATACAGCAGAGCCAGCGCCACGCGTTATTCTTACACACGTTTATTGCATTCATGATCACAGAGAAGAGTACAAGCGGGAGGGAAGCTTAGATACATCCTATATGTGACGTATAGAATAATAATAACAACACGAGACACAGTCCACGACGCCGGGCCACGCCGGATCACCGCTTCCCTGCTGGGCAGACATATTCCATTATTCTGCATCGGTCTCCTCCAGCAAGGAATGGGTTACTACACAAGAGGATATGGGGTGCACACATATAATAACCAAGAGGCGGCTAAAGCCATATAATATAATGGACGAGAGCTGTAGATTATAAGCCTGCATTAACTGTAAATACCATGAGGGGGCGCCAACAACAAGATAAACATGCAGTGGGGTCCCCACATGTGATTGTTAGGCTGGAGATAATCTACCTGTATAGTCACCGCCCATAGGAGGGTATAGCACTGGGTTATCTGCAGCAAAAACACCACGAGGGGGGTTGTAGTCCTACTAGGATCACTCGGCACTGCTCAGACCGGGCCGTAAAATCTTCTGTACGCCTCCTGGAAGCCAATGTGATCGGCCAACTCATCACAGGCCGGGCTCAGCTCACACACTTCTCTCTCAGCTTCTAAGGGGAGTCTGACCGGAGAGCCGAATATCCTGCGAGGACGAATACAAGACAGGAGGGCGGCATTATAATAGTCATAGCCCGCGGAGCAGACTGTATCACACATGATAGGATTAGATACAGCAGCTCAGCAGACTGTATCACACATGATAGGATTAGATACACAGCTCAGCAGACAGTATCACACATGATAGGATTAGATACACAGCTCAGCAGACAGTATCACACACGATAGGATTAGATACACAGCTCAGCAGACAGTATCACACACGATAGGATTAGATACACAGCTCAGCAGACAGTATCACACATGATAGGATTAGATACACAGCTCAGCAGACAGTATCACACATGATGGGATTAGATACACAGCTCAGGTGTCTCATGGTATGGTTAGTAATGTAG
>NW_027461980.1:15000-22500 GCF_050947455.1 Rhinoderma darwinii | reverse complement strand
TATACAGAATAATACAGACACTGAGAATTACACCCAGTATACAGGACAGGAGAAGTGGTGCTGTGCAGTGTCCATATATACAGAATAATACAGATACTGAGAATTACACCCAGTATACAGGACAGGAGAAGTGGTACTGTGCAGTGTATATATATATATATATATACACAGGATAATACAGATACTGAGAATTACACCCAGTATACAGGACAGGAGAAGTGGTACTGTGCAGTGTATATATATACAGAATAATACAGATACTGAGAATTACACCCAGTATACAGGACAGGAGAAGTAGTACTGTGCAGTGTATATATATACAGAATAATACAGATACTGAGAATTACACCCAGTATACAGGACAGGAGAAGTAGTACTGTGCAGTGTATATATATACAGAATAATACAGATACTGAGAATTACCCCCAGTATACAGGACAGGAGGAGCGGGTGTGTGCTGTCTGTGTGTTGGAGGAAGCTCTTTCCGGGTGTCGGCTCTTTCCTCTCCAGGGAGAGAGTTTGCTGCTTGGGATGAGAGGAAGTTCTTGCCAGCCAAGTGCTTCTCAGCCTCCTGTTACCCGGTCTAGGCCGGCGGGTAGCGGGAGCGTTCAGCAACCGGCCGAAGTTGTGGGGGTGAGAAGATCTAGTCGGGGTCACAGCGATGTGGCCCCGATCCTGCCCCTGCCTGAAACCAGGACAGAAAGCCAGGAAAGCCGCAAGGTTCCTGGTGTTGCAGCCGGCAGGATCGCTCCTGGAGATGTGCAGCAGAGCATGCATGATGGTGTGGAGGCAGATTGGGGTGAACTACGTGCCACGGAGTCAACAACCACCTTTAGCTCCCGTGTTGCGGAGTGCCTCCGTGGGTATGAGGACGCCGGGAAGGCCATTCGGAAGCTCCAGGAGGAGCTGAAAGCAGCCCGGGTTCGGTCGCACGCCACTTCTGGAGCAAAGAGGTTGGTAGTAATGGCGACTATCAGGGATCTCAAATCTGAGGTGGATGCCCTGAAAGAAAAGCGCAAGTTTATTTTGGAGAATAGTGGACCTTTCAAGGAGAAACTCCTTAATGATGATCGGTTCCGGGCAATGAAGGGTGTCTGTGACCCTGGAAAGCAGACGGATGATGAGGGTGAGGAGGAGGAAATGTGTCCGGGTGCGTCTGGTCAGTGGAGTACGTGCAGCGAGCTGCCTGCAGAGCAAGTGGCTTTACCCATGGACTCCAGCTCAGCCGGTGAGGGGGACACCTGTGACCAGGACATCAGCAGCGGCAATTCAGGTGGGAGGCTGATGGCGGAAATACGGCAGCTCCAGTCTCCGGTGAGCCTGCAGCATTTTTCTTTTGGCGCGGACTTGGGTCCAGAGGAGAAAGTTAATGCCAAGCGCGCAGCAAAGCGCAAAGCCCGGCGGCGACTAAAATCCAGAAAGGCTGGAAAAATCGTGGAGGAGGTCAGTTTTAAGTTTGTTCCCCACCCAGTGCTACCCCAGCTGGCCGCAGGGTCAGCTCGCTGCACAAGCCCCGTGATCCAGCCTAGCCCGGGCCCTGAAGTGGGTCCGGTGCAGGAAAGCGGGGAGATCAATGATGGCGTAATAATGGAGGCTGATGTCCCTGCTTGTCATAGTAGCGGTGGCGTTTTTGGTGGCGTTTTTAAGGCGTCAATAGCGCCAGATAATGTTGGTGGCACAGCGTTGGGTGCAGAACAAAGCTCTGGTGCTCAGGTTTCCTCCTCAGTAATGGGGGGCGGCTCGACACCAGAGCTGGCAGCGAATATTCCAGTGTCCCTGGAACCCGTTGGTGCTACTGAGCGGCGGCAGCATGAAGGGGCTGCTGGGACTGACGGCACGGTTGAATGTCCCCCCAAGCTTGCGGTCATTGGGTCCGGTGGCGCAGTCACTAGTATTCCTTTGGTGGCTGCGTCACATGAATCCCCAGCCCGGGAGCCAGCTTTGCCAGGGGTGAGGGCGAGTCTGGGCATTGCTGGCTCTAAGAAGGAAGGATTGCCTCAAGTAAAGAAATGTCACGCTAATGAGGTGGAGGGGAAACCTGATGACACCGAGGCGATAACATCCGGCCCAAAAACACTTTTTACTGCTGGTCCAGAGGGTGAGGGTATGAATGGTGCCGGTACAAGTGCTGTTAATAATGGTGAGGGTATGAATGGTGCCGGTACAAGTGCTGCTAATAATGGTGAGGGTATGAATGGTGCCGGTACAAGTGCTGTTAATAATGGTGAGGGTATGAATGGTGCTGGTACGAGTGCTGCTAATAATGGTGAGGGTATGAATGGTGCTGGTACGAGTGATATTGATAATGGTCCCTCTCCTGTGTCTGGGGCCGGGGTGAGTGGTGGGAATGTTACTGCCAGGGGTATGAGGTCTAGTGAGGCCGGTCCATCTGCCCCCCCAGGGGTGACTACTCGCAGTTATGCCAGTGTCACTGCTGGGGCCTCCTCCTCATCTTCAGGCTCTGGGGACGGTATTTTACAGCGGCGCCTCCTGGAGGCCCTTAAAAAGGGTGAGAGAACAATAATGGTAGAGGGCCGAGCGGTTGATCTGTCCTTCTGGATAGACAGGCATGGCCTGACTGCTTTCCGAGAAGAAAGGGAAGGGGAAACTGTGTGGACCCTTCCGACAGCCGGGCCTGGGGGGGCTCGTAGGAATGTTGTTCGTCTTCGCTGGAGAGGCAATGATACGTGCCCACCTAGGGCAAAAATAGTTGAGCTTCTCTTGAAGATGAATTTCAGGGCGATCGACATCTTTGCCCTGATACATCCCTATGGCACCCCAGTATTTGACATCAGCTTTGTTCGGCCGGAGGGCCTGGAGCTCTTTTGGTCAAATTATGAGCTGGTGAAGAATGAGCCCGGCTGGCGAGACTTCGCTGTACAAGCGTTGTCTCGTCAGAGCGAAATCAAGAAGGTGACCGTCCTAACTTGCAATGAGTGTCTTTCTTGTATGGACATTATGACCTGGCTCAGCAGGTACGGGGAGGTAACGGAGGTCCCCAAAAAAAACAGGGATGAATTTGGCATCTGGTCAGGGGCCTGGACCTTTATGGTTAAATTAAAGCGTTCAGGAAGTACTGTCACCCACATCCCTTCCTCAGCCTTTTTAGGAAGGGACCGAATCCTGGCCTTTTACCAGGGGCAGCCGAAGCTCTGCCACAGGTGTGGTGACCCCACGCACTTCAGTGCCCACTGCAGAGTGCAGAAGTGTGCGTTGTGCGGGGGGATAGGTCATCTTGCCACATCCTGTGGGGATATTCGGTGTCACCTGTGTGGGGATCTAGGTCACCCATTCAGTCGCTGCCCTCGTTCCTTTGCCAACGCCATGGCGGGCCCAGCGGGAGAAAGCCGAGAGGTTGCTCCTGCCGTGGTTGGCACTGGTGGAGGTGAAGGGGCTGAGGGGCCAGGGAAGAAAGGCAAGTCACCCTCCAAGTTAAGGCGATTGGAGAACCGTCGAAGGAGTAGGGAGCTCGGGGAGCCCCTGGCAACTGGGGTAACCCTTGGCCCTGCTCCGGGGGCAAGTGTCATTGCTACTGAGGCCCTGGGGGAACAGGACTTGAATGAAGAGGTCAGGAGGTTGGAGAGGGAGGAGGAAGCCGCTTCTTCATGTTCCTCGCTATATGAAAGTATGGATGAGGACAGTAGACGGTGGCCAGATGAAAAGCGCAAGCAGGGTGCTAAAAAGAAAAAAAAGGGAGATAAGAAATCTTCTCCTCCCCTGGTCCAGGTGCCTAAGGAAAGCCCAACCGACTCACCTCTTGTTGTTCTCTCAAACCGCTTTCAAACCCTCAAGGACATCTCCTCTTCAGATGAGGAGTGTGGGGGCGAGGATGTGGCGAAGGTGACGAGGGGGTCTGTGGGGGGCGTACAGCTTCTTGCCTCAGGGCATGCGGAACCCTCAGGGAGAAGCGCTGTCTCGGAGCCTGGAGGTGAGGTTGATAGTGGTGCTGGTGAGGAGCTGGAGGAAGGGAGGGATATGGACACATCAGCATCCCTCAAAAGGGCCCTCGGCTCTTCATCAGACAGTGATAAAAACCAGGGGAAGGGAAAGGGGAAGGGGAAAAAGGTCATCTAATTCAATCACCCAGGATGGCGGCACCCACCCCGTTGACGCTGGCATCTATTAATGTCGCCAGCATTAAATCTGACAAGGCTAGATTTGCGGCCTTTGATTTTCTCGGCCGAATTGAGGCAGACATTTTATTTTTGCAAGAGACCAGGCTGACAGACTTGGCAGCCATACATAAAGCGAAAAAGGAGTGGAGGCGTGGACCATCTTATTGGTCTCTTGCGGCCGAGCCGGGTAGCGGGGTGGCGGTTCTTTTCACCGCATCGGTAGAATGCAGACGGGTTATTGAATTAGAAATGGGGAGGTGCCTGATCTTGGATGTCCTCATGAAGGGACAGGAGCTCAGGCTCATTAACATCTATGGTCCCCAAACCAGCTGGGACCGGAAAAGTCTCTTTATGAGGATCAAGCCCTATCTTTTTACGAGTCGGCAGGTGGTCTTTGGAGGGGACTTCAATGCTGCCACGAGGTCCCAAGATAGGGGAGGTTCCAGAGACAGGCTGACTTATGACTGTGTGGCCCTAAATAGGATAGCTAGTGAGGCTCGCCTGGTGGATGTCCACATCCGGCACACCCCAGGCCACGCGGGATTCACCTTTTATCGAGGTAGTTGTAGGTCTAGAATAGATAGGTTTTATTTAAAGGAGGATGCCATCTCTTCGGCAGTGTCCGTCGTTGAGGTGGAGTTCTCCGACCACTGTTTAATTTTATTTTCTCTGAATGTTGCAGAGACCCCCCGGATGGGAAGAGGCTTTTGGAGGCTCAATTCGTCTCTCTTGGAAGAAGCGGAGATAAGACGGTCCTTTGAGGATTTCTTTCAGAGCCAGGTACCATTACTGGATCTTTGTAGCAGTAAGTCGGAGTGGTGGGAGATGTTCAAAAAAAGGGTGGCGAGTTTCTTCCGCCAGCTCTCGAGCCTCAGGAGCCTGGACAGGTACCGCCTGTATCAGGGCCTGAGGAGGAAACTCGAGCATCTTGTCTCGACTGGAGGTGACCGCGAGGACATCTCCAGAGTGAAATCTTTGCTTAAGAGTTGCCAGTATGATAGACACGCATCTTTAGTTTTTGAGAGGGAACTGCAAGATGTCAGTAAATAGTAAAGTGGTTTCAGGACTGATGGACAGTACAGGATCCCTGAAAAGGTCCAGATCAGGGATATTGGAGGTCGTCAGATCCTTTTACTCGCACCTCTTGGGAAAGATGGATCTTGATCGGGATGCGATGTCGGCTTTCCTGGCTGAAACTGTCCCCGAACCAGGAGTAGACCCCTCTCTTGGTGTCTTGGCAGAGGCGGTCAGAGAAGAGGAAGTGAGACTGGCGATTGAAGGGCTTGCCCTCAAGAAGTCGCCGGGTCCAGATGGCTTAACGTCTGAATTTTACAAGACCTTTAAGGACATTTTAGTTCCCCTGTTGACTGAGGTGTTGAATGAGTGTCTTTCCTCGGGCACTTTGCCGAAGTCAATGAGGAGGTCGGCCCTGATCATCCTGTCAAAGGGTAAAGACCCATCGCACATTGAGAATTGGCGTCCCATAGCGCTACTCAATGTGGACAGAAAGGTTCTGGCAAAGGTGCTGTTTAATCGGCTGGTGAAATTTGCACCCCGGCTCCTTTCGGGGGCTCAGCATTGCTCTGTTCCAGGCCGCAGCGCGTTTAGCGCTGTACTCGGTGTCCGAGAGGCAGTGGAGCAGAGTAGGGCGGGCCGTTGGAAGGGGTACTTGCTGTCCTTGGATCAGGCAAAAGCGTTTGATCGGGTTGATCACGAGTATCTCTGGTCGGTCCTTCTGAGGTATGGTCTGCCGGGGGGGTTTGTTGATTGGCTTAAGATCTTGTATGCAGGGGCAGAGAGTTTTCCGCTTGTGAACGGTTGGATTGGCCGCTCTTTTGAGGTTGGGTCTGGGGTTCGCCAGGGTTGCCCGCTGAGCCCGCTTTTATACGTGTTCGCGATTGACCCCTTCCTTAGGAGGGTAGATCGTGGACCGTTGGTGGGAGTCAGCATGGACTTGGCAGCCTCGGAAGCCACTCTGAGAGTGGTGGCGTATGCGGATGACGTCACCGTCTTTGTGTCCTCGAGAGGGGAGGCAGAGTGGGTGATGTCTGAAGTTGACCGCTACTCGGAGGCATCCGGGTCCATGATCAACCAGGATAAGTGTAAGAGTCTCTGGCTGGGAGGGGGAGATCCTACCTTTGATCTCTCGGACACTCTTCCAGGGCCTCAGGAGTTTGTAAAAATTCTCGGCATCGAATTTGGCCAGGGGGATTACCCCAAACAAAATTGGGACAGCAGGCTAAAGATCGCCGCTCAGAAGGTCGACCAGTGGAAGGGTTGGTCTTTGACCCTCAGGGAAAGGGTCAACTTGATCAAAACTTACCTGCTCCCTTTGTTAATCTATTTGGGCAGTGTCTGCATCTTGCCAGAACCTCTCTGGACTCGGGTCTACAGCTTGTTCTTCCAGATGTTATGGGGGAATAAGCTGAACCTAGTCAAGAGGGAGGTGACATACCGTACGAGGAGACTAGGGGGGTTGTGTATGGTCAACCCTGTGGTATTCCTGGTTAATACCTTTGTAAAGATCAACATGTCAAACCTCTGGCAAGAGAGGGCTCCTCCGTGGGTAGTCTCCTGCAGGGGGTGGTTTCGGCCTTTCTTCCAGGAATGGGAGACAGGAGGGCAAGTGAAGGACCTTCGCACGCCGCATGGGCATCTTCCGGCTTACGCTACCGTGGTTCTGAAAACAATTCGCCGGTGGGGTCTGGGGATGTGGGAGATCAGGACTCTGTCAAGGAGGCTCCTTGACAACAGAGTTCTGTTGACCCATTTCCAGAAGCCCCTGGCGCTCAGGGACTGCCCAAGTCGGGATCTGGAGGTTGGTTTGAGGGTTTTAAATTCTAGTAGGATCCCTTTAAAGTTTTGGGACTTGGCTTGGCGTTGCTTCCATGGGAAACTGTATGTGAGGGACAACTTGAAACACAGGAACCCTGAGGAAAGGGGTTGTCCCCGGGAGGAGTGTGGCGGCGTGCTGGAAAGCATGGAGCACTTCCTGCTTCATTGTCCCCTCAATACAGGGGTCTACAGCAGGGTGGGTGCCTCCATTGGTTGGCCTGGTCTGACCGGTCTCTCCTATGCGGAATGGGCCTATGGAACATTCAGACACCTGGGTGGTCGAGATCGGGGCACTTTATTCTTAGTCAGCTTAGCGGTCAGGTACGGCATGTGGAACGCACGGTGTTTTGTATCAACCAGACAAAAAACCCTCCCGGAGGAAGAGGTGGTGAGGAACATTCTCGGTGACCTGGGGAAGGTTCGTTCTTTGGAGTTCGAGAGACTGGGCACGAGTAGGGCCTCCATGCTTTGGAGGGGTTTCTCCTTCAGCGTGCCCTAGTCTAGTCGTCTCTATTCCTGGTGGGGGGCTAATGCTGTCACTGTAGCTTTT
>NW_027461980.1:0-7500 GCF_050947455.1 Rhinoderma darwinii | reverse complement strand
GTGTCAGCGTATCATTATCCTGTACCCCAAGTGTCAGTGTATCATTATCCTGTACCCCAAGTGTCAGTATCATTATCCTGTACCCCAAGTGTCAGTATCATTATCCTGTACCCCAAGTGTCAGCGTATCATTATCCTGTACCCCAAGTGTCAGCGTCATTATCCTGTACCCCAAGTGTCAGCGTATCATTATCCTGTACCCCGAGTGTCATTATCCTGTACCCCAAGTGTCAGCGTATCATTATCCTGTACCCCGAGTGTCAGTGTATCATTATCCTGTACCCCAAGTGTCAGCGTATCATTATCCTGTACCCCAAGTGTCAGCGTATCATTATCCTGTACCCCAAGTGTCAGCGTATCATTATCCTGTACCCCAAGTGTCAGCATATCATTATCCTGTACCCCAAGTGTCAGCGTATCATTATTCTGTACCCCAAGTGCCAGCGTATCATTATTCTGTACCCCAAGTGTCAGCGTATCATTATTCTGTACCCCAAGTGTCAGCGTATCATTATCCTGTACCCCAAGTGTCAGTGTATCATTATCCTGCACCCCAAGTGTCAGTGTATCATTATCCTGTACCCCAAGTGTCAGCGTGTCATTATCCTGTACCCCAAGTGTCAGTGTATAATTATCCTGTACCCCAAGTGTCAGCGTATCATTATTCTGTACCCCAAGTGTCAGCGTATCATTATTCTGTACCCCAAGTGTCAGCGTATCATTATCCTGTACCCCAAGTGTCAGCGTATCATTATTCTGTACCCCAAGTGTCAGTGTATCATTATCCTGTACCCCAAGTGTCAGCATCTCATTATCCTGTACCCCGAGTGTCCGCATATCATTATCCTGTACCGAGTGTCAGTGTCATTATCCTGTACCCCGAGTGTCAGCGTGTCATTATCCTGCACCCCAAGTGTCAGTGTCATTATCCTGTACCCCGAGTGTCAGCGTATCATTATCCCGTACCCCGAGTGTCAGCGTATAATTATCCTGCACCTCAAGTGTCGTTATCCTGTACCCCAAGTGTCAGTCTCTACACTAGATCTACATTGAGTTAACACAACACTGCTGGATCGGGGGCGGCTGGGGGAACATTTTTAGCTGTGGCTCGGGGTGCTGGGTTAGACGGCCGCTGTGTCTGAGGCCGGATCTCTCCACCACAGGCTCAATCATGAGGGGGGACGGAGTTCACAGGAGACCACAATTCAAAGCAAAGACTGAGCCAGACCCGGTCTGAGCCCAAAACCAGGAGGGTTTGTTTCGTCTCCGCTGGACCGACCACCATAGATTCAACTCGCAATAAACAACCGTGAACTCTCCAACCCCAACCCGATGTAAAGCGTCCGGTCACCAGCTGCTGTAAGCGTACGGCCCGGGTCACGCTGCGTCACATACGTAAACTGATATACGCCTAAGGGCAAAGCCACATGTGGCGGAATTTCACCTAAATTCCGCTGCGGACACTCCGCAGCGTTAATCCGCAGCGGAGCCGTTTGTCCATTGACTTACACTTTAATTTAGCAGTGTTCGTTTAGACGATGCGTACAATTCCGCTGCGGAGCATAGGCTGCGGAGCGGAATTTGGTGTCCGCAGCATGCTCTGTCTGTTGCGGAGCAGTGGCGGACTGGTTGCGGACTCATGGCGGAATTTCTCCATTGACTTCAATGGAGAGTCAAAATTCCGCAATGAAGTCCGCAGATATTATGTGTGCTGCGGAGCGTATTGTTTTTACTACCATGACATTTCTTCATTCTGGCTGGACCTATGTATTTCTAGGTCTACAGCCAGACTGAGGAAGTCAATGGGGCTCCCGTAATGACGGGAGCGTTGCTAGGAGACGTCTGTAAATAGTCACTGTCCAGGGTGCTGAAAGAGTTAAGCGATCGGCAGTAACTGTTTCTGCACCCGGGACAGTGACTACCGATCTCAATATACATGTATCTGTAAAAAAACATATAAGTTCATACTTACCGAGAACTCCCTGCGTCTGTCTCCAGTCCGGCCTCCCAGGATGACGTTTCAGTCTAAGTGACGGCTGCAGCCAATCACAGGCCAAGCACAGGCTGCAGCGGTCACATGGACTGGCGCGTCATCCAGGTATGTGTTATACAGATGAATGAAGCGGACGAGACACGGTGGATCATCGATCAGCGCTAGATATTCCCGCCAGTATCGGGCCGTGTAAAACCTAAACATCAAGTGATCAGATCTAAGCCTAAATTCAAAGGGCCCAAAGCCTGAGGCTGCACTACTGAGACAACAGGTGAGTCCTGCAGGTGCAGTGTTGCCATGGAGACCCTGTGTAGATCTAAATCACCGTCCACACGTCTGACACCGGTCATTTACCACGTAGATATTGATGCGGGTCCGGATTAGAAGAGAATTTTTAGAGATTTACGGAGACGCCCGATGCAGCAATTCAGAGAGAATCTTTATTAACATGGAGGGCGATACAAAAGTCAGACCGAAAAAAACATAAAACTTTTCTCACAATATGGGGGAACTCCGGTAAGAAGCCTCCGTCTGGAGAATCGTCGCGTGGACCGTCAGATCCCCTCCCCCCGCGGCTCTTGGATGGAGAGGACGAGATCTCGCTGTGACCGACTCAGAGTCTAAGGCAAAGAAAAAAGGAAGAGGAGTGACCCCGGGAAGAGGAGGAGGTTTTGTGGTGGGGGGTCCTCCGCATATCCCGTGTAGTATTCAGACCGGTTGCTATGGGAAACGGCTCCATTATCTCTCATACATGAGGTGCGGGATGGTTTAGGGTGGTCTGTGGTGGGATCACCGGTCCTATAACGCGGGCAGTGCCCGCTTCGTTACCTGCCAGGTCTGCTGCCGCCTCTCGATCTCTTTCCGCATCCGATCGATCGTCTCCCGCCCGGCCAGGACGGACTGCGCCAGCCTCGCGTTCTCCTGCCGTTTCTCCTTCACGAGCCGGCGCACATATTCCCGCTGCTGGAGGAGGTAAGGCACAAGATGGCTGCGCACGTCGTCCTCCGGGATCCCGCTAGGACGCCTGCGGTTCAAGAGTAAATCATCGTCACTCTCTCCTACACAAATATTACCCTGCACTGATACATTGTAACAAACGGGAGAGCTTTGTGCTGCGGATGTATGGAGTTCAAGGTTGTCTAGGCTGATACATTGGAACAAACACTCAGCTGCGAGAATTATAAAAAAGGGCTGTACAGGTCATAAAGAGAAAAGAATAAACACTATTCACTGACAGTAAGCAGAGATCTTAGTAGTAAGGAAATAAAACACCAAGTATATTAGAAATTAGTCAGCCTATTGGGGTACGTTCACACTGCTTATTTTTAGCTGGTTTTTTGGGGCGAAAATCACAACTCAGGGAAAAAAAAAAAAAAGTAACCCTGTTGTCGTAGCGACGTGACCCCCTGTTCTCCGTGCAGCACCGGAGCCGGTTTCATACTATGCGACCGCTGCAGCCAATCACAGGAGGCCGGGCAGAGAGCAGAGGGTCACGTCGCCACGACAACGGGTAACTAATAGCTTTTTTCTTTTGTGCGTTTCTGCCAAAAAATCTGCAGCAGAATTTGGTGCCGTTTCTCGGCCGGAATTCCCGGCGTGTTCCAGGACGGATACGCCGCATACTGACCGCCCTGTGCGACCACCGCCCAACACAGCAAACAGGCGCCACGAGTAGAAAGTCTGCTGCGCGAGACCGCGACACGCAAAAACCTTATATACGATAAAAGAACAAGCGGCGCGCGAGAACCCGGAGGCGTGCGCGCAGAGAGGAGGCGATGACATCACGTCGTTTTTGGGGATTACATTAAAGAGACGCAGACGGAGCGGAAAATAATGAAAAATGCCACAAAGTATAAATAAAAAGAGGGACAGACAGAAGAAAATCCCTCACAGGTCCCCAAACCCATACAGAGCAAAAGTGTTCCCCACATCCTCCCGCTCCCCCCCATCTCCTCCCGCTCCCCCCCATCTCCTTCCCCCCCTCCATCTCCTCCGGCTTCCGCCCCCCACCATCTCCTACCCCTTCCGCCCCTCCATCTCCTCCCACTTCCCCCACACACATCTCCCGCTTCCCCCCCCACACATCTCCCGCTTCCCCCCCCACACATCTCCTCCCGCTCCCCCCCACCTCTCCTCCCGCCCCCCCACCATCTACTCCCGCCCCCCACCATTTACTCCCGCAGCCCCCACATTTCCTCCCACTTCCCCCACACACATCTCCCGCTTCCCCCCCACACATCTCCTCCCACCAGCCACCACCCCCTCCTCAATCTCCTCCCACCTCCGCCACCCCTCCCCCCTCCCGCCTCTCCTCCCACTTCCCCCCCCACCATCTCCTCCCGCTCCCCCCATCTCCTCCCGCTCCCCCCCATCTCCTCCCGCTCCCCCCCCCATCTCCTCCCGCTTCCGCCCCCCACCATCTCCCGCTTCCGCCAACCATCTCCTACCGCTCCCCCCCCCACCATCTCCTCCCGCTCCCCCCCCCACCATCTCCTCCCCCCCCCACCATCTCCTCCCGCTCCCCCCCCCATCTCCTCCCGCTCCCCCCCATCTCCTTCCCCCCCCTCCATCTCCTCCGGCTTCCGCCCCCCCCACCATCTACTCCCGCCCCCCACCATCTCCTACCCCTCCGCCCCCCCATCTCCTCCCGCTCCCCCATCTCCTCCCGCTTCCCCCACACATCTCCCGCTTCCAGCCCCCCACATCTCCTCCCGCTTCCCCCCCACACATCTCCTCCCGCCCCCCCACCATCTACTCCCGCTTCCGCCCCCCCATCTCCCGCTCCCCCCACATCTCCTCCCGCTTCCCCCCACACATCTCCTCCCACCTCCCGCCAGCCACCACCCCCTCCCCTCCTCCCACCTCCGCCACCCCCTCCCCTCCCCCCCTCCCGCTTCTCCCCCACTCCCGCTTCCCCCCCACTCCATCTCCTCCCGCCCCCCCACCTCTCCTCCCGCTTCCCCCCACCATCTCCTCCCGCTCCCCCCCCATCTCCTTCCGCCCCCCACCAACCATCTCCTACCGCTTCCGTCCCCCCATCTCCTCCCGCCCCCCCACACCATCTCCTCCCGCTTCCCCCACCTACCGCGCCACCTCCTCTTGCTTCCCCCCCCACCTCCTCTCGCTTCCCCCCCCACCTCCTCTCGCTTCCCCCCCACCTCCTCTCGCTTCCCCCCCACCTCCTCTCGCTTCCCCCCACCTCCTCTCGCTTCCCCCCCACCTCCTCTCGCTTCCCCCCACCTCCTCTCGCTTCCCCCCACCTCCTCTCGCTTCCCCCCACCTCCTCTCGCTTCCCCCCCCCTCGTCCTGCATTAGACGTGACAGCCGGTGTAACGTTCCTCTGGTGGGTACGGAGGCGGCGCTCACCACTGCAGGTCCGTGTTTCCAGCCTCGCTCTCCAGCTTATCCAGAGTGTCCAGCAGCGACTCCAGATTCCCTTCATCCTTCAGCTCCTGAATCTCCCCCTGGAAAGAGGACGACATCAGTAGCCCCAGCACAGACCCCCCCCCCCCCGATATATATATATATATATATATATATATATATATATACACACACAAGCGTCATGGCAGACATATCAAAGCGGGTCATTTCTTAAAGGCACATGACGAATTTACTAAACAGGAAACCGATGACCTTCCGGATATATGACAGGAGGGGGGAGGGCACTGCCCGAGCACAGCCGTGCCCGCATTCTCCACCATTGCAGTATATAATTGTTCTTTATGTCTGTCCCCCCCCCCATCACAGGGATTGTCCGTTAGTCCGGCACCGGATGCTCTGGAAATCCTGATAATCTGGTACGGGACAAAAATAGTCCCAGATAAACGGGAATTAAAACGGTTGATCGTCAGTCATCGCGGCAGCGCAGTAAAGAACGACCGGCGGCAAACACCGGAGGATTTTTAACCCTCTAGTGACCAGCCTCTTTTGAGATTTAAAGACCAAGCGTTTATTTTTTTTTACGTTTATCATCGTCGCATTTTAAAAGCCATAAATGTATTTTTTCCGTGGACACTTTTTTTTTCAGGTCAAGTTTTTTTTGTTTAAACGCCACAATTTTGGGGGACAAATTTGATCTAACTTTTCTTTTTGAGCAAGTTAAACAGAAAACAGCAAATCTGGCGTTATTTCTTACGGCTTTCAGCGTTCGGGTTATATAATGTCATCGTTTTATAATTCGGGTCGTTACGGATGCGACGATACCAATTACACGCAGCTGGTTTTATTTTTTTCCCGCTTTTTCATAACAAAGCATTTTGTAAGGCCAAAGTTGGTTTTTCATGTTTTTTTTTACACTTTGGATTTTTCATAAAATTTATCATTAACCCTATAAAAACATTTTTTTTACCTTTTTTATATAGTCCCATTAGTTGACTTTACCATTAGATCATCTGATCGCTTTTCTAATGCGTCTGTATTGCGCCTCTGGCCGGGTCCACTGAAGGCAGATTTTGCGGTCTTCCACGGACACCATCGGCGCCCTTCGATCGGTGGTGACAGCGGGAGCCTCCCCTCTTAGAAACCACTTACCGTATTTTTCGGACTAGAAGACCCTCCCAGGTTTTAGACGACAGAAAATAGGAAAAAATTCATTCAGCCGAGTGCTCGCTGAGCTGTTTCCGTATCTCCCCTAGTAGTGAATGGTAGGTACAGAAACAGCGTAGCATGCGAGCTCCGCTGTTCCTAGAACTACTATTCAGTTCTGTGGGAGTTACGGAAACAGCTCAGCGAGCACTCGGCTGTTTCCGTAACTCCCCGACCCCCTAACCAGGAAGCGGCCGGGAGACAGCGGAGCGAGCAAGCTAGAACAGGGTTTAGGGGGCCCCGTTCAAGAGATAGGTGCGGGTACCGGGAGGCGAGACCCACATCTATCTGACATTTATTGGAAGACCCCTATAAACGCCGCAGTCGTCTTGACCGCGGCATTTAACTAGTTAAACGCCATCGCTGTTCCTTACCATTCGAGCGCGTCAGCTGTAAAACACAGCTGACACCTGCCGTTTATAGAGCGGGCTCAGCGCCAAACATCATCCCCTCCCCCACTCTATGGGTCGGGAAGGGGTTAAGTAAGAAGCGGTGCCGGGATCCCTTGACCGCCGACCAGAAGACGCAGGGACTTTTTAGCCAGATTGATTTTTTGCTAAAACCTGCGTCTTATAGTCCGAAAAAAAGCCGCAATCGCTATGAACCGCGGTTAGAGGTTAAACGACGAGGATCAGAGGTAACGCCGATCCCGGCCATTACAGCAGGAGCCCGGTCCCCAAACCAGCACGTGACCGCACCGTGAAAGGCCATTTCCCTCTTTACCTGTCCCCAGATTTCACTGCAGGTCCCGGTAGGCAGCCCCTCCCCCACCGCGAGGACGTGACGTGTTCAGCCATGAGGTAACGCTCTCCGGATATTTTCTCCCGTCACAGGTTATGGTGTCGGGTGCCGGACTGACGGATTTACCGGCACGTGAAACATTTTTTTTTGCAGGAAATTTACGTTTATGGACGAGTGCAG
>NW_027461979.1:0-45285 GCF_050947455.1 Rhinoderma darwinii | reverse complement strand
ACAATGGACTGTATGCTGGAGGAGGCTGAAAGAGAGGAGCACTGATTATTACATGGGACTGTATGCTGGAGGTGGCTGAAAGAGGGGAGCGATGATTCTTACATGGGACTGTATGCAGGAGGAGGCTGAAAGAGGGGAGCGATGATTCTTAGATGGGATTGTATGCTGGAGGAGGCTAAAAGAGGGGAGCGATGATTCTTACATGGGACTGTATGCTGGAGGTGGCTGAAAGAGGGGAGCGATGATTCTTACATGGGACTGTATGCTGGAGGGGGCTGAAAGGGGAGCGATGATTCTTACATGGGACTGTATGGTGGAGGGGGCTGAGAGAGGGAGCGATGATTCTTACATGGGACTGTATGCAGGAGGAGGCTGAAAGAGGGGAGCGATGATTCTTAGATGGGATTGTATGCTGGAGGAGGCTAAAAGAGGGGAGCGATGATTCTTACATGGGACTGTATGCTGGAGGTGGCTGAAAGAGGGGAGCGATGATTCTTACATGGGACTGTATGCTGGAGGTGGCTGAAAGAGGGGAGCGATAATTCTTACATGGGACTGTATGGTGGAGGGGGCTGAGAGAGGGAGCGATGATTCTTACATGGAACTGTATGCTGGAGGAGCTGAGAGAGGTAAGCAATGATTCTTACATGGGACTGTATGCTGGAGGAGGCTGAAAGAGGGAGCAATGATTCTTACATGGGACTGTATGCTGGAGGGGCTGAAAGAGGGGAGCGATGATTCTTACATGGGCCTGTATGCTGGAGGAGGCTGAAAGAGGGAAGCAATGATTCTTACATGGGACTGTATGGTGGAGGGGCTTAGAGAGGGGAGCGATGATTCTTACATGGGATTGTATGCTGGAGGAGGCTAAAAGAGGGGAGCGATGATTCTTACATGGGACTGTATGCTGGAGGTGGCTGATAGAGGGGAGCAATGATTCTTACATGGGACTGTATGCTGGAGGAGGCTGATAGAGGGGAGCAATGATTCTTACATGGGACTGTATGCTGGAGGAGGCTGAAAGAGGGAGCGAAGATTCTTACATGGGACTGTATGCTGGAGGGGCTGAAAGAGGGGAGTAATGATTCTTACATCGGACTGTATGCTGGAGGGGCTGAAAGCGGGGAGTGATGATTCTTACATGGGACTGTATGCTGGAGGGTCTGAGAGGGGAGCAATGATTCTTACATGGGACTGTATGCTGGAGGGGCTGAGAGAGGGGAGCAATGATTCTTACATGGCACTGTATGCTGGAGGAGGCTGATAGAGGGGAGCAATGATTCTTACATGGGACTGTATGCTGGAGGAGGCTGAAAGAGGGGAGCGATGATTCTTACATGGGACTGTATGCTGGAGGAGGCTGAAAGAGGGGAGCGCTGATTCTTACATGGGACTGTATGATGGAGGAGGCTGAAAGAGGGAGGGATGATTCATACATGGGACTGTATGCTGGAGGAGGCTGAAAGAGGGGAGCGATGATTCTTACATGGGACTGTATGGTGGAGGGGGCTGAGAGAGGGAGCGATGATTCTTACATGGGACTGTATGCTGGAGGAGGCTGAAAGAGGGAAGCAATGATTCTTACATGGGACTGTATTCTGGAGGGGCTGAAAGAGGGGAGCGATGATTCTTACATAGGACTGTATGCTGGAGTAGGCTGAAAGAGGGGAGCGCTGATTCTTACAATGGACTGTATGCTGGAGGAGGCTGAAAGAGAGGAGCACTGATTATTACATGGGACTGTATGCTGGAGGTGGCTGAAAGAGGGGAGCGATGATTCTTACATGGGACTGTATGCAGGAGGAGGCTGAAAGAGGGGAGCGATGATTCTTAGATGGGATTGTATGCTGGAGGAGGCTAAAAGAGGGGAGCGATGATTCTTACATGGGACTGTATGCTGGAGGTGGCTGAAAGAGGGGAGCGATGATTCTTACATGGGACTGTATGCTGGAGGGGGCTGAAAGGGGAGCGATGATTCTTACATGGGACTGTATGGTGGAGGGGGCTGAGAGAGGGAGCGATGATTCTTACATGGGACTGTATGCAGGAGGAGGCTGAAAGAGGGGAGCGATGATTCTTAGATGGGATTGTATGCTGGAGGAGGCTAAAAGAGGGGAGCGATGATTCTTACATGGGACTGTATTCTGGAGGTGGCTGAAAGAGGGGAGCGATGATTCTTACATGGGACTGTATGCTGGAGGTGGCTGAAAGAGGGGAGCGATAATTCTTACATGGGACTGTATGGTGGAGGGGGCTGAGAGAGGGAGCGATGATTCTTACATGGGACTGTATGCTGGAGGAGGCTGAAAGAGGGAGCAATGATTCTTACATGGGACTGTATGCTGGAGGAGGCTGAAAGAGGGAGCGATGATTCTTACATGGGACTGTATGCTGGAGGGGCTGAAAGAGGGGAGCGATGATTCTTACATGGGCCTGTATGCTGGAGGAGGCTGAAAGAGGGAAGCAATGATTCTTACATGGGACTGTATGCTGGAGGGGCTGAAAGAGGGGAGCGATGATTCTTACATGGGACTGTATGCTGGAGGGGCTGAGAGAGGGGAGCAATGATTCTTACATGGGACTGTATGCTGGAGGAGGCTGATAGAGGGGAGCAATGATTCTTACATGGGACTGTATGCTGGAGGAGGCTGAAAGAGGGAGCAATGATTCTTACATGGGACTGTATGCTGGAGGAGGCTGAAAGAGGGAGCGATGATTCTTACATGGGACTGTATGCTGGAGGGGCTGAAAGAGGGGAGCAATGATTCTTACATCGGACTGTATGCTGGAGGGGCTGAAAGAGGGGAGTGATGATTCTTACATGGGACTGTATGCTGGAGGAGTCTGAAAGAGGGGAGCGATGATTCTTACATGGGACTGTATGCTGGAGGGTCTGAGAGGGGAGCAATGATTCTTACATGGGACTGTATGCTGGAGGGGCTGAGAGAGGGGAGCAATGATTCTTACATGGGACTGTATGCTGGAGGAGGCTGAAAGAGGGAAGCGATGATTCTTGCATGGGACTGTATGCTGGAGGAGGCTGAAAGAGGGAATGCTGATTATTACATGGGACTGTATGCTGGAGGAGGCTGAAAGAGGGGAGCGATGATTCTTACATGGGACTGTATGCTGGAGGAGGCTGAAAGAGGGGAGCGATGATTCTTACATGGGACTGTATGCTGGAGGGGGCTGAAAGAGGGGAGCGCTGATTCTTACATGGGACTGTATGCTGGAGGAGGCTGAAAGAGGGGAGCGATGATTCTTACATGGGACTGTATGCTGGAGGAGGCTGAAAGAGGGGAGCGATGATTCTTACATGGGACTGTATGCTGGAGGGGGCTGAAAGAGGGGAGCGCTGATTCTTACATGGGACTGTATGATGGAGGAGGCTGAAAGAGGGAGGGATGATTCATACATGGGACTGTATGCTGGAGGTGGCTGAAAGAGGGGAGCGATGATTCTTACATGGGACTGTATGCTGGAGGTGGCTGAAAGAGGGGAGCGATAATTCTTACATGGGACTGTATGCTGGAGGAGGCTAAAAGAGGGAGCAATGATTCTTACATGGGACTGTATGCTGGAAGGGCTGAAAGAGGGGAGCGATGATTCTTACATGGGCCTGTATGCTGGAGGAGGCTGAAAGAGGGAAGCAATGATTCTTACATGGGACTGTATGCTGGAGGGGCTGAAAGAGGGGAGCGATGATTCTTACATGGGACTGTATGCTGGAGGGGCTGAGAGAGGGGAGCAATGATTCTTACATGGGACTGTATGCTGGAGGAGGCTGATAGAGGGGAGCAATGATTCTTACATGGGACTGTATGCTGGAGGAGGCTGAAAGAGGGAGCGATGATTCTTACATGGGACTGTATGCTGGAGGGGCTGAAAGAGGGGAGCAATGATTCTTACATCGGACTGTATGCTGGAGGGGCTGAAAGAGGGGAGTGATGATTCTTACATGGGACTGTATGCTGGAGGGTCTGAGAGGGGAGCAATGATTCTTACATGGGACTGTATGCTGGAGGGGCTGAGAGAGGGGAGCAATGATTCTTACATGGGACTGTATGCTGGAGGAGGCTGAAAGAGGGGAGCGATGATTCTTACATGGGACTGTATGATGGAGGAGGCTGAAAGAGGGAGGGATGATTCATACATGGGACTGTATGCTGGAGGAGACTGAAAGAGGGGAGCGATGATTCTTACATGGGACTGTATGGTGGAGGGGGCTGAGAGAGGGAGCGATGATTCTTACATGGGACTGTATGCTGGAGGAGGCTGAAAGAGGGAAGCAATGATTCTTACATGGGACTGTATTCTGGAGGGGCTGAAAGAGGGGAGCGATGATTCTTACATAGGACTGTATGCTGGAGTAGGCTGAAAGAGGGGAGCGCTGATTCTTACAATGGACTGTATGCTGGAGGAGGCTGAAAGAGAGGAGCACTGATTATTACATGGGACTGTATGCTGGAGGTGGCTGAAAGAGGGGAGCGATGATTCTTACATGGGACTGTATGCAGGAGGAGGCTGAAAGAGGGGAGCGATGATTCTTAGATGGGATTGTATGCTGGAGGAGGCTAAAAGAGGGGAGCGATGATTCTTACATGGGACTGTATGCTGGAGGTGGCTGAAAGAGGGGAGCGATGATTCTTACATGGGACTGTATGCTGGAGGGGGCTGAAAGGGGAGCGATGATTCTTACATGGGACTGTATGGTGGAGGGGGCTGAGAGAGGGAGCGATGATTCTTACATGGGACTGTATGCAGGAGGAGGCTGAAAGAGGGGAGCGATGATTCTTAGATGGGATTGTATGCTGGAGGAGGCTAAAAGAGGGGAGCGATGATTCTTACATGGGACTGTATTCTGGAGGTGGCTGAAAGAGGGGAGCGATGATTCTTACATGGGACTGTATGCTGGAGGTGGCTGAAAGAGGGGAGCGATAATTCTTACATGGGACTGTATGGTGGAGGGGGCTGAGAGAGGGAGCGATGATTCTTACATGGGACTGTATGCTGGAGGAGGCTGAAAGAGGGAGCAATGATTCTTACATGGGACTGTATGCTGGAGGAGGCTGAAAGAGGAGCGATGATTCTTACATGGGACTGTATGCTGGAGGGGCTGAAAGAGGGGAGCGATGATTCTTACATGGGCCTGTATGCTGGAGGAGGCTGAAAGAGGGAAGCAATGATTCTTACATGGGACTGTATGCTGGAGGGGCTGAAAGAGGGGAGCGATGATTCTTACATGGGACTGTATGCTGGAGGGGCTGAGAGAGGGGAGCAATGATTCTTACATGGGACTGTATGCTGGAGGAGGCTGATAGAGGGGAGCAATGATTCTTACATGGGACTGTATGCTGGAGGAGGCTGAAAGAGGGAGCAATGATTCTTACATGGGACTGTATGCTGGAGGAGGCTGAAAGAGGGAGCGATGATTCTTACATGGGACTGTATGCTGGAGGGGCTGAAAGAGGGGAGCAATGATTCTTACATCGGACTGTATGCTGGAGGGGCTGAAAGAGGGGAGTGATGATTCTTACATGGGACTGTATGCTGGAGGAGTCTGAAAGAGGGGAGCGATGATTCTTACATGGGACTGTATGCTGGAGGGTCTGAGAGGGGAGCAATGATTCTTACATGGGACTGTATGCTGGAGGGGCTGAGAGAGGGGAGCAATGATTCTTACATGGGACTGTATGCTGGAGGAGGCTGAAAGAGGGAAGCGATGATTCTTGCATGGGACTGTATGCTGGAGGAGGCTGAAAGAGGGAATGCTGATTATTACATGGGACTGTATGCTGGAGGAGGCTGAAAGAGGGGAGCGATGATTCTTACATGGGACTGTATGCTGGAGGAGGCTGAAAGAGGGGAGCGATGATTCTTACATGGGACTGTATGCTGGAGGGGGCTGAAAGAGGGGAGCGCTGATTCTTACATGGGACTGTATGATGGAGGAGGCTGAAAGAGGGAGGGATGATTCATACATGGGACTGTATGCTGGAGGTGGCTGAAAGAGGGGAGCGATGATTCTTACATGGGACTGTATGCTGGAGGAGGCTAAAAGAGGGAGCAATGATTCTTACATGGGACTGTATGCTGGAGGGGCTGAAAGAGGGGAGCGATGATTCTTACATGGGCCTGTATGCTGGAGGAGGCTGAAAGAGGGAAGCAATGATTCTTACATGGGACTGTATGCTGGAGGGGCTGAAAGAGGGGAGCGATGATTCTTACATGGGACTGTATGCTGGAGGGGCTGAGAGAGGGGAGCAATGATTCTTACATGGGACTGTATGCTGGAGGAGGCTGATAGAGGGGAGCAATGATTCTTACATGGGACTGTATGCTGGAGGAGGCTGAAAGAGGGAGCGATGATTCTTACATGGGACTGTATGCTGGAGGGGCTGAAAGAGGGGAGCAATGATTCTTACATCGGACTGTATGCTGGAGGGGCTGAAAGAGGGGAGTGATGATTCTTACATGGGACTGTATGCTGGAGGGTCTGAGAGGGGAGCAATGATTCTTACATGGGACTGTATGCTGGAGGGGCTGAGAGAGGGGAGCAATGATTCTTACATGGGACTGTATGCTGGAGGAGGCTGAAAGAGGGGAGCGATGATTCTTACATGGGACTGTATGATGGAGGAGGCTGAAAGAGGGAGGGATGATTCATACATGGGACTGTATGCTGGAGGAGACTGAAAGAGGGGAGCGATGATTCTTACATGGGACTGTATGGTGGAGGGGGCTGAGAGAGGGAGCGATGATTCTTACATGGGACTGTATGCTGGAGGAGGCTGAAAGAGGGAAGCAATGATTCTTACATGGGACTGTATTCTGGAGGGGCTGAAAGAGGGGAGCGATGATTCTTACATAGGACTGTATGCTGGAGTAGGCTGAAAGAGGGGAGCGCTGATTCTTACAATGGACTGTATGCTGGAGGAGGCTGAAAGAGAGGAGCACTGATTATTACATGGGACTGTATGCTGGAGGTGGCTGAAAGAGGGGAGCGATGATTCTTACATGGGACTGTATGCAGGAGGAGGCTGAAAGAGGGGAGCGATGATTCTTAGATGGGATTGTATGCTGGAGGAGGCTAAAAGAGGGGAGCGATGATTCTTACATGGGACTGTATGCTGGAGGTGGCTGAAAGAGGGGAGCGATGATTCTTACATGGGACTGTATGCTGGAGGGGGCTGAGAGAGGGAGCGATGATTCTTACATGGGACTGTATGCTGGAGGAGCTGAGAGAGGGGAGCAATGATTCTTACATGGGACTGTATGCTGGAGGAGGCTGAAAGAGGGAGCAATGATTCTTACATGGGACTGTATGCTGGAGGGGCTGAAAGAGGGGAGCGATGATTCTTACATGGGCCTGTATGCTGGAGGGGCTGAGAGAGGGGAGCAATTATTCTTACATGGGACTGTATGCTGGAGGAGGCTGATAGAGGGGAGCAATGATTCTTACATGGGACTGTATGCTGGAGGAGGCTGAAAGAGGGAGCAATGATTCTTACATGGGACTGTATGCTGAAGGAGGCTGAAAGAGGGAGCGATGATTCTTACATGGGACTGTATTCTGGAGGGGCTGAAAGAGGGGAGCAATGATTCTTACATCGGACTGTATGCTGGAGGGGCTGAAAGAGGGGAGTGATGATTCTTACATGGGACTGTATGCTGGAGGAGGCTGAAAGAGGGAAGCTGTGATTCTTACATGGGACTGTATGGTGGAGGGGCTTAGAGAGGGGAGCGATGATTCTTACATGGGACTGTATGCTGGAGGAGGCTGAAAGAGGGGAGCGATGATTCTTACATGGGACTGTATGCTGGAGGGGGCTGAAAGAGGGGAGCGCTGATTCTTACATGGGACTGTATGATGGAGGAGGCTGAAAGAGGGAGGGATGATTCATACATGGGACTGTATGCTGGAGGAGGCTGAAAGAGGGGAGCGATGATTCTTACATGGGACTGTATGGTGGAGGGGGCTGAGAGAGGGAGCGATGATTCTTACATGGAACTGTATGCAGGAGGAGGCTGAAAGAGGGGAGCGATGATTCTTAGATGGGATTGTATGCTGGAGGTGGCTGAAAGAGGGGAGCGATGATTCTTACATGGGACTGTATGCTGGAGGTGGCTGAAAGAGGGGAGCGATAATTCTTACATGGGACTGTATGGTGGAGGGGGCTGAGAGAGGGAGCTATGATTCTTACATGGGACTGTATGCTGGAGGAGCTGAGAGAGGGGAGCAATGATTCTTACATGGGACTGTATGCTGGAGGAGGCTGAAAGAGGGAGCAATGATTGTTACATGGGACTGTATGCTGGAGGGGCTGAAAGAGGGGAGCGATGATTCTTACATGGGCCTGTATGCTGGAGGAGGCTGAAAGAGGGAAGCAATGATTCTTACATGGGACTGTATGCTGGAGGGGCTGAAAGAGGGGAGCGATGATTCTTACATGGGACTGTATGCTGGAGGGGCTGAGAGAGGGGAGCAATGATTCTTACATGGGACTGTATGCTGGAGGAGGCTGATAGAGGGGAGCAATGATTCTTACATGGGACTGTATGCTGGAGGAGGCTGATAGAGGGGAGCAATGATTCTTACATGGGACTGTATGCTGGAGGAGGCTGATAGAGGGGAGCAATGATTCTTACATGGGACTGTATGCTGGAGGAGGCTGAAAGAGGGAGCGATGATTCTTACATGGGACTGTATGCTGGAGGGGCTGAAAGAGGGGAGCAATGATTCTTACATCGGACTGTATGCTGGAGGGGCTGAAAGAGGGGAGTGATGATTCTTACATGGGACTGTATGCTGGAGGGTCTGAGAGGGGAGCAATGATTCTTACATGGGACTGTATGCTGGAGGGGCTGAGAGAGGGGAGCAATGATTCTTACATGGCACTGTATGCTGGAGGAGGCTGAAAGAGGGGAGCGCTGATTCTTACATGGGACTGTATGATGGAGGAGGCTGAAAGAGGGAGGGATGATTCATACATGGGACTGTATGCTGGAGGAGGCTGAAAGAGGGGAGTGATGATTCTTACATGGGACTGTATGCTGGAGGGTCTGAGAGGGGAGCAATGATTCTTACATGGGACTGTATGCTGGAGGGGCTGAGAGAGGGGAGCAATGATTCTTACATGGCACTGTATGCTGGAGGAGGCTGATAGAGGGGAGCAATGATTCTTACATGGGACTGTATGATGGAGGAGGCTGAAAGAGGGAGGGATGATTCATACATGGGACTGTATGCTGGAGGAGGCTGAAAGAGGGGAGCGATGATTCTTACATGGGACTGTATGCTGGAGGAGGCTGATAGAGGGAGCGATGATTCTTACATGGGACTGTATGCTGGAGGAGGCTGAAAGAGGGAAGCAATGATTCTTACATGGGACTGTATTCTGGAGGGGCTGAAAGAGGGGAGCGATGATTCTTACATAGGACTGTATGCTGGAGTAGGCTGAAAGAGGGGAGCGCTGATTCTTACAATGGACTGTATGCTGGAGGAGGCTGAAAGAGAGGAGCACTGATTATTACATGGGACTGTATGCTGGAGGTGGCTGAAAGAGGGGAGCGATGATTCTTACATGGGACTGTATGCAGGAGGAGGCTGAAAGAGGGGAGCGATGATTCTTAGATGGGATTGTATGCTGGAGGAGGCTAAAAGAGGGGAGCAATGATTCTTACATGGGACTGTATGCTGGAGGTGGCTGAAAGAGGGGAGCGATGATTCTTACATGGGACTGTATGGTGGAGGGGGCTGAGAGAGGGAGCGATGATTCTTACATGGGACTGTATGCTGGAGGAGCTGAGAGAGGGGAGCGATGATTCTTACATGGGACTGTATGCTGGAGGAGGCTGAAAGAGGGAGCAATGATTCTTACATGGGACTGTATGCTGGAGGGGCTGAAAGAGGGGAGCGATGATTCTTACATGGGCCTGTTTGCTGGAGGGGCTGAGAGAGGGGAGCAATGATTCTTACATGGGACTGTATGCTGGAGGAGGCTGATAGAGGGGAGCAATGATTCTTACATCGGACTGTATGCTGGAGGGGCTGAAAGAGGGGAGTGATGATTCTTACATGGGACTGTATGCTGGAGGGTCTGAGAGGGGAGCAATGATTCTTACATGGGACTGTATGCTGGAGGGGCTGAGAGAGGGGAGCAATGATTCTTACATGGGACTGTATGATGGAGGAGGCTGAAAGAGGGAGGGATGATTCATACATGGGACTGTATGCTGGAGGAGTCTGAAAGAGGGGAGCGATGATTCTTACATGGGACTGTATGCTGGAGGGTCTGAGAGGGGAGCAATGATTCTTACATGGGACTGTATGCTGGAGGGGCTGAGAGAGGGGAGCAATGATTCTTACATGGGACTGTATGCTGGAGGAGGCTGATAGAGGGGAGCAATGATTCTTACATGGGACTGTATGCTGGATGAGGCTGATAGAGGGGAGCAATGATTCTTACATGGGACTGTATGCTTGAGGAGGCTGAAAGAGGGAGGGATGATTCATACATGGGACTGTATGCTGGAGGAGGCTGAAAGAGGGAGCGATGATTCTTACATGGGAATGTATGCTGGAGGAGGCTGAAAGAGGGAAGCGATGATTCTTGCATGGGACTGTATGCTGGAGGAGGCTGAAAGAGGGAATGCTGATTATTACATGGGACTGTATGCTGGAGGAGGCTGAAAGAGGGAAGCTGTGATTCTTACATGGGACTGTATGGTGGAGGGGCTTAGAGAGGGGAGCGATGATTCTTACATGGGACTGTATGCTGGAGGAGGCTGAAAGAGGGGAGCGATTATTCTTACATGGGACTGTATGCTGGAGGAGGCTGAAAGAGGGGAGCGCTGATTCTTACATGGGACTGTATGATGGAGGAGGCTGAAAGAGGGAGGGATGATTCATACATGGGACTGTATGCTGGAGGAGGCTGAAAGAGGGGAGCGATGATTCTTACATGGGACTGTATGGTGGAGGGGGCTGAGAGAGGGAGCGATGATTCTTACATGGGACTGTATGCTGGAGGAGGCTGAAAGAGGGAAGCAATGATTCTTACATGGGACTGTATGCTGGAGTAGGCTGATTCTTACAATGGACTGTATGCTGGAGGAGGCTGAAAGAGAGGAGCACTGATTATTACATGGGACTGTATGCTGGAGGTGGCTGAAAGAGGGGAGCGATGATTCTTACATGGGACTGTATGCAGGAGGAGGCTGAAAGAGGGGAGCGATGATTCTTAGATGGGATTGTATGCTGGAGGAGGCTAAAAGAGGGGAGCGATGATTCTTACATGGGACTGTATGCTGGAGGTGGCTGAAAGAGGGGAGCGATGATTCTTACATGGGACTGTATGCTGGAGGGGGCTGAAAGGGGAGCGATGATTCTTACATGGGACTGTATGGTGGAGGGGGCTGAGAGAGGGAGCGATGATTCTTACATGGGACTGTATGCAGGAGGAGGCTGAAAGAGGGGAGCGATGATTCTTAGATGGGATTGTATGCTGGAGGAGGCTAAAAGAGGGGAGCGATGATTCTTACATGGGACTGTATGCTGGAGGTGGCTGAAAGAGGGGAGCGATGATTCTTACATGGGACTGTATGCTGGAGGTGGCTGAAAGAGGGGAGCGATAATTCTTACATGGGACTGTATGGTGGAGGGGGCTGAGAGAGGGAGCGATGATTCTTACATGGGACTGTATGCTGGAGGAGCTGAGAGAGGTAAGCAATGATTCTTACATGGGACTGTATGCTGGAGGAGGCTGAAAGAGGGAGCAATGATTCTCACATGGGACTGTATGCTGGAGGGGCTGAAAGAGGGGAGCGATGATTCTTACATGGGCCTGTATGCTGGAGGAGGCTGAAAGAGGGAAGCAATGATTCTTACATGGGACTGTATGGTGGAGGGGCTTAGAGAGGGGAGCGATGATTCTTACATGGGATTGTATGCTGGAGGAGGCTAAAAGAGGGGAGCAATGATTCTTACATGGGACTGTATGCTGGAGGTGGCTGAAAGAGGGGAGCAATGATTCTTACATGGGACTGTATGCTGGAGGAGGCTGATAGAGGGGAGCAATGATTCTTACATGGGACTGTATGCTGGAGGAGGCTGATAGAGGGGAGCAATGATTCTTACATGGGACTGTATGCTGGAGGAGGCTGAAAGAGGGAGCGATGATTCTTACATGGGACTGTATGCTGGAGGGGCTGAAAGAGGGGAGCAATGATTCTTACATCGGACTGTATGCTGGAGGGGCTGAAAGAGGGGAGTGATGATTCTTACATGGGACTGTATGCTGGAGGGTCTGAGAGGGGAGCAATGATTCTTACATGGGACTGTATGCTGGAGGGGCTGAGAGAGGGGAGCAATGATTCTTACATGGCACTGTATGCTGGAGGAGGCTGATAGAGGGGAGCAATGATTCTTACATGGGACTGTATGCTGGAGGAGGCTGAAAGAGGGGAGCGATGATTCTTACATGGGACTGTATGCTGGAGGAGGCTGAAAGAGGGGAGCGCTGATTCTTACATGGGACTGTATGATGGAGGAGGCTGAAAGAGGGAGGGATGATTCATACATGGGACTGTATGCTGGAGGAGGCTGAAAGAGGGGAGCGATGATTCTTACATGGGACTGTATGGTGGAGGGGCTGAGAGAGGGAGCGATGATTCTTACATGGGACTGTATGCTGGAGGAGGCTGAAAGAGGGAAGCAATGATTCTTACATGGGACTGTATTCTGGAGGGGCTGAAAGAGGGGAGCGATGATTCTTACATAGGACTGTATGCTGGAGTAGGCTGAAAGAGGGGAGCGCTGATTCTTACAATGGACTGTATGCTGGAGGAGGCTGAAAGAGAGGAGCACTGATTATTACATGGGACTGTATGCTGGAGGTGGCTGAAAGAGGGGAGCGATGATTCTTACATGGGACTGTATGCAGGAGGAGGCTGAAAGAGGGGAGCGATGATTCTTAGATGGGATTGTATGCTGGAGGAGGCTAAAAGAGGGGAGCGATGATTCTTACATGGGACTGTATGCTGGAGGTGGCTGAAAGAGGGGAGCGATGATTCTTACATGGGACTGTATGCTGGAGGTGGCTGAAAGAGGGGAGCGATAATTCTTACATGGGACTGTATGGTGGAGGGGGCTGAGAGAGGGAGCGATGATTCTTACATGGGACTGTATGCTGGAGGAGGCTGAAAGAGGGAGCAATGATTCTTACATGGGACTGTATGCTGGAGGAGGCTGAAAGAGGGAGCGATGATTCTTACATGGGACTGTATGCTGGAGGGGCTGAAAGAGGGGAGCGATGATTCTTACATGGGCCTGTATGCTGGAGGAGGCTGAAAAAGGGAAGCAATGATTCTTACATGGGACTGTATGCTGGAGGGGCTGAAAGAGGGGAGCGATGATTCTTACATGGGACTGTATGCTGGAGGGGCTGAGAGAGGGGAGCAATGATTCTTACATGGGACTGTATGCTGGAGGAGGCTGATAGAGGGGAGCAATGATTCTTACATGGGACTGTATGCTGGAGGAGGCTGAAAGAGGGAGCAATGATTCTTACATGGGACTGTATGCTGGAGGAGGCTGAAAGAGGGAGCGATGATTCTTACATGGGACTGTATGCTGGAGGGGCTGAAAGAGGGGAGCAATGATTCTTACATCGGACTGTATGCTGGAGGGGCTGAAAGAGGGGAGTGATGATTCTTACATGGGACTGTATGCTGGAGGAGTCTGAAAGAGGGGAGCGATGATTCTTACATGGGACTGTATGCTGGAGGGTCTGAGAGGGGAGCAATGATTCTTACATGGGACTGTATGCTGGAGGGGCTGAGAGAGGGGAGCAATGATTCTTACATGGGACTGTATGCTGGAGGAGGCTGATAGAGGGGAGCAATGATTCTTACATGGGACTGTATGCTGGATGAGGCTGATAGAGGGGAGCAATGATTCTTACATGGGACTGTATGCTGGAGGAGGCTGAAAGAGGGAGCGATGATTCTTACATGGGAATGTATGCTGGAGGAGGCTGAAAGAGGGAAGCGATGATTCTTGCATGGGACTGTATGCTGGATGAGGCTGAAAGAGGGGAGCGATGATTCTTACATGGGACTGTATGCTGGAGGGGGCTGAAAGAGGGGAGCGCTGATTCTTACATGGGACTGTATGATGGAGGAGGCTGAAAGAGGGAGGGATGATTCATACATGGGACTGTATGCTGGAGGTGGCTGAAAGAGGGGAGCGATGATTCTTACATGGGACTGTATGCTGGAGGTGGCTGAAAGAGGGGAGCGATGATTCTTACATGGGACTGTATGCTGGAGGAGGCTAAAAGAGGGAGCAATGATTCTTACATGGGACTGTATGCTGGAGGGGCTGAAAGAGGGGAGCGATGATTCTTACATGGGCCTGTATGCTGGAGGAGGCTGAAAGAGGGAAGCAATGATTCTTACATGGGACTGTATGCTGGAGGGGCTGAAAGAGGGGAGCGATGATTCTTACATGGGACTGTATGCTGGAGGGGCTGAGAGAGGGGAGCAATGATTCTTACATGGGACTGTATGCTGGAGGAGGCTGATAGAGGGGAGCAATGATTCTTACATGGGACTGTATGCTGGAGGAGGCTGAAAGAGGGAGCGATGATTCTTACATGGGACTGTATGCTGGAGGGGCTGAAAGAGGGGAGCAATGATTCTTACATCGGACTGTATGCTGGAGGGGCTGAAAGAGGGGAGTGATGATTCTTACATGGGACTGTATGCTGGAGGGTCTGAGAGGGGAGCAATGATTCTTACATGGGACTGTATGCTGGAGGGGCTGAGAGAGGGGAGCAATGATTCTTACATGGGACTGTATGATGGAGGAGGCTGAAAGAGGGAGGGATGATTCATACATGGGACTGTATGCTGGAGGAGGCTGAAAGAGGGGAGCGATGATTCTTACATGGGACTGTATGGTGGAGGGGGCTGAGAGAGGGAGCGCTGATTCTTACATGGGACTGTATGCTGGAGGAGGCTGAAAGAGGGAAGCAATGATTCTTACATGGGACTGTATTCTGGAGGGGCTGAAAGAGGGGAGCGCTGATTCTTACAATGGACTGTATGCTGGAGGAGGCTGAAAGAGAGGAGCACTGATTATTACATGGGACTGTATGCTGGAGGTGGCTGAAAGAGGGGAGCGATGATTCTTACATGGGACTGTATGCAGGAGGAGGCTGAAAGAGGGAAGCAATGATTCTTACATGGGACTGTATTCTGGAGGGGCTGAAAGAGGGGAGCGATGATTCTTACATGGGACTGTATGCTGGAGGGGCTGAAAGAGGGGAGCGATGATTCTTACATGGGCCTGTATGCTGGAGGAGGCTGAAAAAGGGAAGCAATGATTCTTACATGGGACTGTATGCTGGAGGGGCTGAAAGAGGGGAGCGATGATTCTTACATGGGACTGTATGCTGGAGGGGCTGAGAGAGGGGAGCAATGATTCTTACATGGGACTGTATGCTGGAGGAGGCTGATAGAGGGGAGCAATGATTCTTACATGGGACTGTATGCTGGAGGAGGCTGAAAGAGGGAGCAATGATTCTTACATGGGACTGTATGCTGGAGGAGGCTGAAAGAGGGAGCGATGATTCTTACATGGGACTGTATGCTGGAGGGGCTGAAAGAGGGGAGCAATGATTCTTACATCGGACTGTATGCTGGAGGGGCTGAAAGAGGGGAGTGATGATTCTTACATGGGACTGTATGCTGGAGGAGTCTGAAAGAGGGGAGCGATGATTCTTACATGGGACTGTATGCTGGAGGGTCTGAGAGGGGAGCAATGATTCTTACATGGGACTGTATGCTGGAGGGGCTGAGAGATGGGAGCAATGATTCTTACATGGGACTGTATGCTGGAGGAGGCTGATAGAGGGGAGCAATGATTCTTACATGGGACTGTATGCTGGATGAGGCTGATAGAGGGGAGCAATGATTCTTACATGGGACTGTATGCTGGAGGAGGCTGAAAGAGGGAATGCTGATTATTACATGGGACTGTATGCTGGAGGAGGCTGAAAGAGGGGAGCGATGATTCTTACATGGGACTGTATGCTGGAGGAGGCTGAAAGAGGGGAGCGATGATTCTTACATGGGACTGTATGCTGGAGGGGGCTGAAAGAGGGGAGCGCTGATTCTTACATGGGACTGTATGATGGAGGAGGCTGAAAGAGGGAGGGATGATTCATACATGGGACTGTATGCTGGAGGTGGCTGAAAGAGGGGAGCGATGATTCTTACATGGGACTGTATGCTGGAGGTGGCTGAAAGAGGGGAGCGATAATTCTTACATGGGACTGTATGCTGGAGGAGGCTAAAAGAGGGAGCAATGATTCTTACATGGGACTGTATGCTGGAGGGGCTGAAAGAGGGGAGCGATGATTCTTACATGGGCCTGTATGCTGGAGGAGGCTGAAAGAGGGAAGCAATGATTCTTACATGGGACTGTATGCTGGAGGGGCTGAAAGAGGGGAGCGATGATTCTTACATGGGACTGTATGCTGGAGGGGCTGAGAGAGGGGAGCAATGATTCTTACATGGGACTGTATGCTGGAGGAGGCTGATAGAGGGGAGCAATGATTCTTACATGGGACTGTATGCTGGAGGGGCTGAAAGAGGGGAGCGATGATTCTTACATGGGACTGTATGCTGGAGGGGCTGAGAGAGGGGAGCAATGATTCTTACATGGGACTGTATGCTGGAGGAGGCTGATAGAGGGGAGCAATGATTCTTACATGGGACTGTATGCTGGAGGAGGCTGAAAGAGGGAGCGATGATTCTTACATGGGACTGTATGCTGGAGGGTCTGAGAGGGGAGCAATGATTCTTACATGGGACTGTATGCTGGAGGGGCTGAGAGAGGGGAGCAATGATTCTTACATGGGACTGTATGCTGGAGGAGGCTGAAAGAGGGGAGCGATGATTCTTACATGGGACTGTATGCAGGAGGAGGCTGAAAGAGGGGAGCGATGATTCTTAGATGGGATTGTATGCTGGAGGAGGCTAAAAGAGGGGAGCGATGATTCTTACATGGGACTGTATGCTGAGGTGGCTGAAAGAGGGGAGCGATGATTCTTACATGGGACTGTATGCTGGAGGGGGCTGAAAGAGGGAAGCTGTGATTCTTACATGGGACTGTATGGTGGAGGGGCTTAGAGAGGGGAGCGATGATTCTTACATGGGACTGTATGCTGGAGGAGGCTGAAAGAGGGGAGCGATTATTCTTACATGGGACTGTATGCTGGAGGAGGCTGAAAGAGGGGAGCGCTGATTCTTACATGGGACTGTATGATGGAGGAGGCTGAAAGAGGGAGGGATGATTCATACATGGGACTGTATGCTGGAGGAGGCTGAAAGAGGGGAGCGATGATTCTTACATGGGACTGTATGGTGGAGGGGGCTGAGAGAGGGAGCGATGATTCTTACATGGGACTGTATGCTGGAGGAGGCTGAAAGAGGGAAGCAATGATTCTTACATGGGACTGTATTCTGGAGGGGCTGAAAGAGGGGAGCGATGATTTTTACATAGGACTGTATGCTGGAGTAGGCTGATTCTTACAATGGACTGTATGCTGGAGGAGGCTGAAAGAGAGGAGCACTGATTATTACATGGGACTGTATGCTGGAGGTGGCTGAAAGAGGGGAGCGATGATTCTTACATGGGACTGTATGCAGGAGGAGGCTGAAAGAGGGGAGCGATGATTCTTAGATGGGATTGTATGCTGGAGGAGGCTAAAAGAGGGGAGCGATGATTCTTACATGGGACTGTATGCTGGAGGTGGCTGAAAGAGGGGAGCGATGATTCTTACATGGGACTGTATGCTGGAGGGGGCTGAAAGGGGAGCGATGATTCTTACATGGGACTGTATGGTGGAGGGGGCTGAGAGAGGGAGCGATGATTCTTACATGGGACTGTATGCAGGAGGAGGCTGAAAGAGGGGAGCGATGATTCTTAGATGGGATTGTATGCTGGAGGAGGCTAAAAGAGGGGAGCGATGATTCTTACATGGGACTGTATGCTGGAGGTGGCTGAAAGAGGGGAGCGATGATTCTTACATGGGACTGTATGCTGGAGGTGGCTGAAAGAGGGGAGCGATAATTCTTACATGGGACTGTATGGTGGAGGGGGCTGAGAGAGGGAGCGATGATTCTTACATGGGACTGTATGCTGGAGGAGCTGAGAGAGGTAAGCAATGATTCTTACATGGGACTGTATGCTGGAGGAGGCTGAAAGAGGGAGCAATGATTCTTACATGGGACTGTATGCTGGAGGGGCTGAAAGAGGGGAGCGATGATTCTTACATGGGACTGTATGCAGGAGGAGGCTGAAAGAGGGGAGCGATGATTCTTAGATGGGATTGTATGCTGGAGGAGGCTAAAAGAGGGGAGCGATGATTCTTACATGGGACTGTATGCTGGAGGTGGCTGAAAGAGGGGAGCGATGATTCTTACATGGGACTGTATGCTGGAGGGGGCTGAAAGGGGAGCGATGATTCTTACATGGGACTGTATGGTGGAGGGGGCTGAGAGAGGGAGCGATGATTCTTACATGGGACTGTATGCAGGAGGAGGCTGAAAGAGGGGAGCGATGATTCTTAGATGGGATTGTATGCTGGAGGAGGCTAAAAGAGGGGAGCGATGATTCTTACATGGGACTGTATGCTGGAGGTGGCTGAAAGAGGGGAGCGATGATTCTTACATGGGACTGTATGCTGGAGGAGGCTGAAAGAGGGAAGCAATGATTCTTACATGGGACTGTATGGTGGAGGGGCTTAGAGAGGGGAGCGATGATTCTTACATGGGATTGTATGCTGGAGGAGGCTAAAAGAGGGGAGCGATGATTCTTACATGGGACTGTATGCTGGAGGTGGCTGATAGAGGGGAGCAATGATTCTTACATGGGACTGTATGCTGGAGGAGGCTGATAGAGGGGAGCAATGATTCTTACATGGGACTGTATGCTGGAGGAGGCTGAAAGAGGGAGCGAAGATTCTTACATGGGACTGTATGCTGGAGGGGCTGAAAGAGGGGAGCAATGATTCTTACATCGGACTGTATGCTGGAGGGGCTGAAAGAGGGGAGTGATGATTCTTACATGGGACTGTATGCTGGAGGGTCTGAGAGGGGAGCAATGATTCTTACATGGGACTGTATGCTGGAGGGGCTGAGAGAGGGGAGCAATGATTCTTACATGGCACTGTATGCTGGAGGAGGCTGATAGAGGGGAGCAATGATTCTTACATGGGACTGTATGCTGGAGGAGGCTGAAAGAGGGGAGCGATGATTCTTACATGGGACTGTATGCTGGAGGGGCTGAGAGAGGGGAGCAATGATTCTTACATGGGACTGTATGCTGGAGGAGGCTGAAAGAGGGGAGCGATGATTCTTACATGGGACTGTATGATGGAGGAGGCTGAAAGAGGGAGGGATGATTCATACATGGGACTGTATGCTGGAGGAGGCTGAAAGAGGGGAGCGATGATTCTTACATGGGACTGTATGGTGGAGGGGGCTGAGAGAGGGAGCAATGATTCTTACATGGGACTGTATGCTGGAGGAGGCTGAAAGAGGGAAGCAATGATTCTTACATGGGACTGTATTCTGGAGGGGCTGAAAGAGGGGAGCGCTGATTCTTACAATGGACTGTATGCTGGAGGAGGCTGAAAGAGAGGAGCACTGATTATTACATGGGACTGTATGCTGGAGGTGGCTGAAAGAGGGGAGCGATGATTCTTACATGGGACTGTATGCAGGAGGAGGCTGAAAGAGGGGAGCGATGATTCTTAGATGGGATTGTATGCTGGAGGAGGCTAAAAGAGGGGAGCGATGATTCTTACATGGGACTGTATGCTGGAGGTGGCTGAAAGAGGGGAGCGATGATTCTTACATGGGACTGTATGCTGGAGGGGGCTGAAAGGGGAGCGATGATTCTTACATGGGACTGTATGGTGGAGGGGGCTGAGAGAGGGAGCGATGATTCTTACATGGGACTGTATGCAGGAGGAGGCTGAAAGAGGGGAGCGATGATTCTTAGATGGGATTGTATGCTGGAGGAGGCTAAAAGAGGGGAGCGATGATTCTTACATGGGACTGTATGCTGGAGGTGGCTGAAAGAGGGGAGCGATGATTCTTACATGGGACTGTATGCTGGAGGTGGCTGAAAGAGGGGAGCGATAATTCTTACATGGGACTGTATGGTGGAGGAGGCTGAAAGAGGGGAGCGATGATTCTTACATGGGACTGTATGGTGGAGGGGGCTGAGAGAGGGAGCAATGATTCTTACATGGGACTGTATGCTGGAGGAGGCTGAAAGAGGGAAGCAATGATTCTTACATGGGACTGTATTCTGGAGGGGCTGAAAGAGGGGAGCGCTGATTCTTACAATGGACTGTATGCTGGAGGAGGCTGAAAGAGAGGAGCACTGATTATTACATGGGACTGTATGCTGGAGGTGGCTGAAAGAGGGGAGCGATGATTCTTACATGGGACTGTATGCAGGAGGAGGCTGAAAGAGGGGAGCGATGATTCTTACATGGGACTGTATGCTGGAGGTGGCTGAAAGAGGGGAGCGATGATTCTTACATGGGACTGTATGCTGGAGGTGGCTGAAAGAGGGGAGCGATAATTCTTACATGGGACTGTATGGTGGAGGGGGCTGAGAGAGGGAGCGATGATTCTTACATGGGACTGTATGCTGGAGGAGCTGAGAGAGGTAAGCAATGATTCTTACATGGGACTGTATGCTGGAGGAGGCTGAAAGAGGGAGCAATGATTCTTACATGGGACTGTATGCTGGAGGGGCTGAAAGAGGGGAGCGATGATTCTTACATGGGCCTGTATGCTGGAGGAGGCTGAAAGAGGGAAGCAATGATTCTTACATGGGACTGTATGGTGGAGGGGCTTAGAGAGGGGAGCGATGATTCTTACATGGGATTGTATGCTGGAGGAGGCTAAAAGAGGGGAGCGATGATTCTTACATGGGACTGTATGCTGGAGGTGGCTGATAGAGGGGAGCAATGATTCTTACATGGGACTGTATGCTGGAGGAGGCTGATAGAGGGGAGCAATGATTCTTACATGGGACTGTATGCTGGAGGAGGCTGAAAGAGGGAGCGAAGATTCTTACATGGGACTGTATGCTGGAGGGGCTGAAAGAGGGGAGCAATGATTCTTACATCGGACTGTATGCTGGAGGGGCTGAAAGAGGGGAGTGATGATTCTTACATGGGACTGTATGCTGGAGGGTCTGAGAGGGGAGCAATGATTCTTACATGGGACTGTATGCTGGAGGGGCTGAGAGAGGGGAGCAATGATTCTTACATGGCACTGTATGCTGGAGGAGGCTGATAGAGGGGAGCAATGATTCTTACATGGGACTGTATGCTGGAGGAGGCTGAAAGAGGGGAGCGATGATTCTTACATGGGACTGTATGCTGGAGGGGCTGAGAGAGGGGAGCAATGATTCTTACATGGGACTGTATGCTGGAGGAGGCTGAAAGAGGGGAGCGATGATTCTTACATGGGACTGTATGATGGAGGAGGCTGAAAGAGGGAGGGATGATTCATACATGGGACTGTATGCTGGAGGAGGCTGAAAGAGGGGAGCGATGATTCTTACATGGGACTGTATGGTGGAGGGGGCTGAGAGAGGGAGCAATGATTCTTACATGGGACTGTATGCTGGAGGAGGCTGAAAGAGGGAAGCAATGATTCTTACATGGGACTGTATTCTGGAGGGGCTGAAAGAGGGGAGCGCTGATTCTTACAATGGACTGTATGCTGGAGGAGGCTGAAAGAGAGGAGCACTGATTATTACATGGGACTGTATGCTGGAGGTGGCTGAAAGAGGGGAGCGATGATTCTTACATGGGACTGTATGCAGGAGGAGGCTGAAAGAGGGGAGCGATGATTCTTAGATGGGATTGTATGCTGGAGGAGGCTAAAAGAGGGGAGCGATGATTCTTACATGGGACTGTATGCTGGAGGTGGCTGAAAGAGGGGAGCGATGATTCTTACATGGGACTGTATGCTGGAGGGGGCTGAAAGGGGAGCGATGATTCTTACATGGGACTGTATGGTGGAGGGGGCTGAGAGAGGGAGCGATGATTCTTACATGGGACTGTATGCAGGAGGAGGCTGAAAGAGGGGAGCGATGATTCTTAGATGGGATTGTATGCTGGAGGAGGCTAAAAGAGGGGAGCGATGATTCTTACATGGGACTGTATGCTGGAGGTGGCTGAAAGAGGGGAGCGATGATTCTTACATGGGACTGTATGCTGGAGGTGGCTGAAAGAGGGGAGCGATAATTCTTACATGGGACTGTATGGTGGAGGGGGCTGAGAGAGGGAGCGATGATTCTTACATGGAACTGTATGCTGGAGGAGCTGAGAGAGGTAAGCAATGATTCTTACATGGGACTGTATGCTGGAGGAGGCTGAAAGAGGGAGCAATGATTCTTACATGGGACTGTATGCTGGAGGGGCTGAAAGAGGGGAGCGATGATTCTTACATGGGCCTGTATGCTGGAGGAGGCTGAAAGAGGGAAGCAATGATTCTTACATGGGACTGTATGGTGGAGGGGCTTAGAGAGGGGAGCGATGATTCTTACATGGGATTGTATGCTGGAGGAGGCTAAAAGAGGGGAGCGATGATTCTTACATGGGACTGTATGCTGGAGGTGGCTGATAGAGGGGAGCAATGATTCTTACATGGGACTGTATGCTGGAGGAGGCTGATAGAGGGGAGCAATGATTCTTACATGGGACTGTATGCTGGAGGAGGCTGAAAGAGGGAGCGAAGATTCTTACATGGGACTGTATGCTGGAGGGGCTGAAAGCGGGGAGTGATGATTCTTACATGGGACTGTATGCTGGAGGGTCTGAGAGGGGAGCAATGATTCTTACATGGGACTGTATGCTGGAGGGGCTGAGAGAGGGGAGCAATGATTCTTACATGGCACTGTATGCTGGAGGAGGCTGATAGAGGGGAGCAATGATTCTTACATGGGACTGTATGCTGGAGGAGGCTGAAAGAGGGGAGCGATGATTCTTACATGGGACTGTATGCTGGAGGAGGCTGAAAGAGGGGAGCGCTGATTCTTACATGGGACTGTATGATGGAGGAGGCTGAAAGAGGGAGGGATGATTCATACATGGGACTGTATGCTGGAGGAGGCTGAAAGAGGGGAGCGATGATTCTTACATGGGACTGTATGGTGGAGGGGGCTGAGAGAGGGAGCGATGATTCTTACATGGGACTGTATGCTGGAGGAGGCTGAAAGAGGGAAGCAATGATTCTTACATGGGACTGTATTCTGGAGGGGCTGAAAGAGGGGAGCGATGATTCTTACATAGGACTGTATGCTGGAGTAGGCTGAAAGAGGGGAGCGCTGATTCTTACAATGGACTGTATGCTGGAGGAGGCTGAAAGAGAGGAGCACTGATTATTACATGGGACTGTATGCTGGAGGTGGCTGAAAGAGGGGAGCGATGATTCTTACATGGGACTGTATGCAGGAGGAGGCTGAAAGAGGGGAGCGATGATTCTTAGATGGGATTGTATGCTGGAGGAGGCTAAAAGAGGGGAGCGATGATTCTTACATGGGACTGTATGCTGGAGGTGGCTGAAAGAGGGGAGCGATGATTCTTACATGGGACTGTATGCTGGAGGGGGCTGAAAGGGGAGCGATGATTCTTACATGGGACTGTATGGTGGAGGGGGCTGAGAGAGGGAGCGATGATTCTTACATGGGACTGTATGCAGGAGGAGGCTGAAAGAGGGGAGCGATGATTCTTAGATGGGATTGTATGCTGGAGGAGGCTAAAAGAGGGGAGCGATGATTCTTACATGGGACTGTATTCTGGAGGTGGCTGAAAGAGGGGAGCGATGATTCTTACATGGGACTGTATGCTGGAGGTGGCTGAAAGAGGGGAGCGATAATTCTTACATGGGACTGTATGGTGGAGGGGGCTGAGAGAGGGAGCGATGATTCTTACATGGGACTGTATGCTGGAGGAGGCTGAAAGAGGGAGCAATGATTCTTACATGGGACTGTATGCTGGAGGAGGCTGAAAGAGGGAGCGATGATTCTTACATGGGACTGTATGCTGGAGGGGCTGAAAGAGGGGAGCGATGATTCTTACATGGGCCTGTATGCTGGAGGAGGCTGAAAGAGGGAAGCAATGATTCTTACATGGGACTGTATGCTGGAGGGGCTGAAAGAGGGGAGCGATGATTCTTACATGGGACTGTATGCTGGAGGGGCTGAGAGAGGGGAGCAATGATTCTTACATGGGACTGTATGCTGGAGGAGGCTGATAGAGGGGAGCAATGATTCTTACATGGGACTGTATGCTGGAGGAGGCTGAAAGAGGGAGCAATGATTCTTACATGGGACTGTATGCTGGAGGAGGCTGAAAGAGGGAGCGATGATTCTTACATGGGACTGTATGCTGGAGGGGCTGAAAGAGGGGAGCAATGATTCTTACATCGGACTGTATGCTGGAGGGGCTGAAAGAGGGGAGTGATGATTCTTACATGGGACTGTATGCTGGAGGAGTCTGAAAGAGGGGAGCGATGATTCTTACATGGGACTGTATGCTGGAGGGTCTGAGAGGGGAGCAATGATTCTTACATGGGACTGTATGCTGGAGGGGCTGAGAGAGGGGAGCAATGATTCTTACATGGGACTGTATGCTGGAGGAGGCTGAAAGAGGGAAGCGATGATTCTTGCATGGGACTGTATGCTGGAGGAGGCTGAAAGAGGGAATGCTGATTATTACATGGGACTGTATGCTGGAGGAGGCTGAAAGAGGGGAGCGATGATTCTTACATGGGACTGTATGCTGGAGGAGGCTGAAAGAGGGGAGCGATGATTCTTACATGGGACTGTATGCTGGAGGGGGCTGAAAGAGGGGAGCGCTGATTCTTACATGGGACTGTATGATGGAGGAGGCTGAAAGAGGGAGGGATGATTCATACATGGGACTGTATGCTGGAGGTGGCTGAAAGAGGGGAGCGATGATTCTTACATGGGACTGTATGCTGGAGGTGGCTGAAAGAGGGGAGCGATAATTCTTACATGGGACTGTATGCTGGAGGAGGCTAAAAGAGGGAGCAATGATTCTTACATGGGACTGTATGCTGGAAGGGCTGAAAGAGGGGAGCGATGATTCTTACATGGGCCTGTATGCTGGAGGAGGCTGAAAGAGGGAAGCAATGATTCTTACATGGGACTGTATGCTGGAGGGGCTGAAAGAGGGGAGCGATGATTCTTACATGGGACTGTATGCTGGAGGGGCTGAGAGAGGGGAGCAATGATTCTTACATGGGACTGTATGCTGGAGGAGGCTGATAGAGGGGAGCAATGATTCTTACATGGGACTGTATGCTGGAGGAGGCTGAAAGAGGGAGCGATGATTCTTACATGGGACTGTATGCTGGAGGGGCTGAAAGAGGGGAGCAATGATTCTTACATCGGACTGTATGCTGGAGGGGCTGAAAGAGGGGAGTGATGATTCTTACATGGGACTGTATGCTGGAGGGTCTGAGAGGGGAGCAATGATTCTTACATGGGACTGTATGCTGGAGGGGCTGAGAGAGGGGAGCAATGATTCTTACATGGGACTGTATGCTGGAGGAGGCTGAAAGAGGGGAGCGATGATTCTTACATGGGACTGTATGATGGAGGAGGCTGAAAGAGGGAGGGATGATTCATACATGGGACTGTATGCTGGAGGAGACTGAAAGAGGGGAGCGATGATTCTTACATGGGACTGTATGGTGGAGGGGGCTGAGAGAGGGAGCGATGATTCTTACATGGGACTGTATGCTGGAGGAGGCTGAAAGAGGGAAGCAATGATTCTTACATGGGACTGTATTCTGGAGGGGCTGAAAGAGGGGAGCGATGATTCTTACATAGGACTGTATGCTGGAGTAGGCTGAAAGAGGGGAGCGCTGATTCTTACAATGGACTGTATGCTGGAGGAGGCTGAAAGAGAGGAGCACTGATTATTACATGGGACTGTATGCTGGAGGTGGCTGAAAGAGGGGAGCGATGATTCTTACATGGGACTGTATGCAGGAGGAGGCTGAAAGAGGGGAGCGATGATTCTTAGATGGGATTGTATGCTGGAGGAGGCTAAAAGAGGGGAGCGATGATTCTTACATGGGACTGTATGCTGGAGGTGGCTGAAAGAGGGGAGCGATGATTCTTACATGGGACTGTATGCTGGAGGGGGCTGAAAGGGGAGCGATGATTCTTACATGGGACTGTATGGTGGAGGGGGCTGAGAGAGGGAGCGATGATTCTTACATGGGACTGTATGCAGGAGGAGGCTGAAAGAGGGGAGCGATGATTCTTAGATGGGATTGTATGCTGGAGGAGGCTAAAAGAGGGGAGCGATGATTCTTACATGGGACTGTATTCTGGAGGTGGCTGAAAGAGGGGAGCGATGATTCTTACATGGGACTGTATGCTGGAGGTGGCTGAAAGAGGGGAGCGATAATTCTTACATGGGACTGTATGGTGGAGGGGGCTGAGAGAGGGAGCGATGATTCTTACATGGGACTGTATGCTGGAGGAGGCTGAAAGAGGGAGCAATGATTCTTACATGGGACTGTATGCTGGAGGAGGCTGAAAGAGGGAGCGATGATTCTTACATGGGACTGTATGCTGGAGGGGCTGAAAGAGGGGAGCGATGATTCTTACATGGGCCTGTATGCTGGAGGAGGCTGAAAGAGGGAAGCAATGATTCTTACATGGGACTGTATGCTGGAGGGGCTGAAAGAGGGGAGCGATGATTCTTACATGGGACTGTATGCTGGAGGGGCTGAGAGAGGGGAGCAATGATTCTTACATGGGACTGTATGCTGGAGGAGGCTGATAGAGGGGAGCAATGATTCTTACATGGGACTGTATGCTGGAGGAGGCTGAAAGAGGGAGCAATGATTCTTACATGGGACTGTATGCTGGAGGAGGCTGAAAGAGGGAGCGATGATTCTTACATGGGACTGTATGCTGGAGGGGCTGAAAGAGGGGAGCAATGATTCTTACATCGGACTGTATGCTGGAGGGGCTGAAAGAGGGGAGTGATGATTCTTACATGGGACTGTATGCTGGAGGAGTCTGAAAGAGGGGAGCGATGATTCTTACATGGGACTGTATGCTGGAGGGTCTGAGAGGGGAGCAATGATTCTTACATGGGACTGTATGCTGGAGGGGCTGAGAGAGGGGAGCAATGATTCTTACATGGGACTGTATGCTGGAGGAGGCTGAAAGAGGGAAGCGATGATTCTTGCATGGGACTGTATGCTGGAGGAGGCTGAAAGAGGGAATGCTGATTATTACATGGGACTGTATGCTGGAGGAGGCTGAAAGAGGGGAGCGATGATTCTTACATGGGACTGTATGCTGGAGGAGGCTGAAAGAGGGGAGCGATGATTCTTACATGGGACTGTATGCTGGAGGGGGCTGAAAGAGGGGAGCGCTGATTCTTACATGGGACTGTATGATGGAGGAGGCTGAAAGAGGGAGGGATGATTCATACATGGGACTGTATGCTGGAGGTGGCTGAAAGAGGGGAGCGATGATTCTTACATGGGACTGTATGCTGGAGGTGGCTGAAAGAGGGGAGCGATAATTCTTACATGGGACTGTATGCTGGAGGAGGCTAAAAGAGGGAGCAATGATTCTTACATGGGACTGTATGCTGGAGGGGCTGAAAGAGGGGAGCGATGATTCTTACATGGGCCTGTATGCTGGAGGAGGCTGAAAGAGGGAAGCAATGATTCTTACATGGGACTGTATGCTGGAGGGGCTGAAAGAGGGGAGCGATGATTCTTACATGGGACTGTATGCTGGAGGGGCTGAGAGAGGGGAGCAATGATTCTTACATGGGACTGTATGCTGGAGGAGGCTGATAGAGGGGAGCAATGATTCTTACATGGGACTGTATGCTGGAGGAGGCTGAAAGAGGGAGCGATGATTCTTACATGGGACTGTATGCTGGAGGGGCTGAAAGAGGGGAGCAATGATTCTTACATCGGACTGTATGCTGGAGGGGCTGAAAGAGGGGAGTGATGATTCTTACATGGGACTGTATGCTGGAGGGTCTGAGAGGGGAGCAATGATTCTTACATGGGACTGTATGCTGGAGGGGCTGAGAGAGGGGAGCAATGATTCTTACATGGGACTGTATGCTGGAGGAGGCTGAAAGAGGGGAGCGATGATTCTTACATGGGACTGTATGATGGAGGAGGCTGAAAGAGGGAGGGATGATTCATACATGGGACTGTATGCTGGAGGAGACTGAAAGAGGGGAGCGATGATTCTTACATGGGACTGTATGGTGGAGGGGGCTGAGAGAGGGAGCGATGATTCTTACATGGGACTGTATGCTGGAGGAGGCTGAAAGAGGGAAGCAATGATTCTTACATGGGACTGTATTCTGGAGGGGCTGAAAGAGGGGAGCGATGATTCTTACATAGGACTGTATGCTGGAGTAGGCTGAAAGAGGGGAGCGCTGATTCTTACAATGGACTGTATGCTGGAGGAGGCTGAAAGAGAGGAGCACTGATTATTACATGGGACTGTATGCTGGAGGTGGCTGAAAGAGGGGAGCGATGATTCTTACATGGGACTGTATGCAGGAGGAGGCTGAAAGAGGGGAGCGATGATTCTTAGATGGGATTGTATGCTGGAGGAGGCTAAAAGAGGGGAGCGATGATTCTTACATGGGACTGTATGCTGGAGGTGGCTGAAAGAGGGGAGCGATGATTCTTACATGGGACTGTATGCTGGAGGGGGCTGAGAGAGGGAGCGATGATTCTTACATGGGACTGTATGCTGGAGGAGCTGAGAGAGGGGAGCAATGATTCTTACATGGGACTGTATGCTGGAGGAGGCTGAAAGAGGGAGCAATGATTCTTACATGGGACTGTATGCTGGAGGGGCTGAAAGAGGGGAGCGATGATTCTTACATGGGCCTGTATGCTGGAGGGGCTGAGAGAGGGGAGCAATGATTCTTACATGGGACTGTATGCTGGAGGAGGCTGATAGAGGGGAGCAATGATTCTTACATGGGACTGTATGCTGGAGGAGGCTGAAAGAGGGAGCAATGATTCTTACATGGGACTGTATGCTGAAGGAGGCTGAAAGAGGGAGCGATGATTCTTACATGGGACTGTATTCTGGAGGGGCTGAAAGAGGGGAGCAATGATTCTTACATCGGACTGTATGCTGGAGGGGCTGAAAGAGGGGAGTGATGATTCTTACATGGGACTGTATGCTGGAGGAGGCTGAAAGAGGGAAGCTGTGATTCTTACATGGGACTGTATGGTGGAGGGGCTTAGAGAGGGGAGCGATGATTCTTACATGGGACTGTATGCTGGAGGAGGCTGAAAGAGGGGAGCGATGATTCTTACATGGGACTGTATGCTGGAGGGGGCTGAAAGAGGGGAGCGCTGATTCTTACATGGGACTGTATGGTGGAGGGGGCTGAGAGAGGGAGCGATGATTCTTACATGGAACTGTATGCAGGAGGAGGCTGAAAGAGGGGAGCGATGATTCTTAGATGGGATTGTATGCTGGAGGTGGCTGAAAGAGGGGAGCGATGATTCTTACATGGGACTGTATGCTGGAGGTGGCTGAAAGAGGGGAGCGATAATTCTTACATGGGACTGTATGGTGGAGGGGGCTGAGAGAGGGAGCTATGATTCTTACATGGGACTGTATGCTGGAGGAGCTGAGAGAGGGGAGCAATGATTCTTACATGGGACTGTATGCTGGAGGAGGCTGAAAGAGGGAGCAATGATTGTTACATGGGACTGTATGCTGGAGGGGCTGAAAGAGGGGAGCGATGATTCTTACATGGGCCTGTATGCTGGAGGAGGCTGAAAGAGGGAAGCAATGATTCTTACATGGGACTGTATGCTGGAGGGGCTGAAAGAGGGGAGCGATGATTCTTACATGGGACTGTATGCTGGAGGGGCTGAGAGAGGGGAGCAATGATTCTTACATGGGACTGTATGCTGGAGGAGGCTGATAGAGGGGAGCAATGATTCTTACATGGGACTGTATGCTGGAGGAGGCTGATAGAGGGGAGCAATGATTCTTACATGGGACTGTATGCTGGAGGAGGCTGATAGAGGGGAGCAATGATTCTTACATGGGACTGTATGCTGGAGGAGGCTGAAAGAGGGAGCGATGATTCTTACATGGGACTGTATGCTGGAGGGGCTGAAAGAGGGGAGCAATGATTCTTACATCGGACTGTATGCTGGAGGGGCTGAAAGAGGGGAGTGATGATTCTTACATGGGACTGTATGCTGGAGGGTCTGAGAGGGGAGCAATGATTCTTACATGGGACTGTATGCTGGAGGGGCTGAGAGAGGGGAGCAATGATTCTTACATGGCACTGTATGCTGGAGGAGGCTGAAAGAGGGGAGCGCTGATTCTTACATGGGACTGTATGATGGAGGAGGCTGAAAGAGGGAGGGATGATTCATACATGGGACTGTATGCTGGAGGAGGCTGAAAGAGGGGAGTGATGATTCTTACATGGGACTGTATGCTGGAGGGTCTGAGAGGGGAGCAATGATTCTTACATGGGACTGTATGCTGGAGGGGCTGAGAGAGGGGAGCAATGATTCTTACATGGCACTGTATGCTGGAGGAGGCTGATAGAGGGGAGCAATGATTCTTACATGGGACTGTATGATGGAGGAGGCTGAAAGAGGGAGGGATGATTCATACATGGGACTGTATGCTGGAGGAGGCTGAAAGAGGGGAGCGATGATTCTTACATGGGACTGTATGCTGGAGGAGGCTGATAGAGGGAGCGATGATTCTTACATGGGACTGTATGCTGGAGGAGGCTGAAAGAGGGAAGCAATGATTCTTACATGGGACTGTATTCTGGAGGGGCTGAAAGAGGGGAGCGATGATTCTTACATAGGACTGTATGCTGGAGTAGGCTGAAAGAGGGGAGCGCTGATTCTTACAATGGACTGTATGCTGGAGGAGGCTGAAAGAGAGGAGCACTGATTATTACATGGGACTGTATGCTGGAGGTGGCTGAAAGAGGGGAGCGATGATTCTTACATGGGACTGTATGCAGGAGGAGGCTGAAAGAGGGGAGCGATGATTCTTAGATGGGATTGTATGCTGGAGGAGGCTAAAAGAGGGGAGCAATGATTCTTACATGGGACTGTATGCTGGAGGTGGCTGAAAGAGGGGAGCGATGATTCTTACATGGGACTGTATGGTGGAGGGGGCTGAGAGAGGGAGCGATGATTCTTACATGGGACTGTATGCTGGAGGAGCTGAGAGAGGGGAGCAATGATTCTTACATGGGACTGTATGCTGGAGGAGGCTGAAAGAGGGAGCAATGATTCTTACATGGGACTGTATGCTGGAGGGGCTGAAAGAGGGGAGCGATGATTCTTACATGGGCCTGTTTGCTGGAGGGGCTGAGAGAGGGGAGCAATGATTCTTACATGGGACTGTATGCTGGAGGAGGCTGATAGAGGGGAGCAATGATTCTTACATGGGACTGTATGCTGGAGGAGGCTGAAAGAGGGAGCAATGATTCTTACATGGGACTGTATGCTGAAGGAGGCTGAAAGAGGGAGCGATGATTCTTACATGGGACTGTATGCTGGAGGGGCTGAAAGAGGGGAGCAATGATTCTTACATCGGACTGTATGCTGGAGGGGCTGAAAGAGGGGAGTGATGATTCTTACATGGGACTGTATGCTGGAGGAGGCTGAAAGAGGGAAGCTGTGATTCTTACATGGGACTGTATGGTGGAGGGGCTTAGAGAGGGGAGCGATGATTCTTACATGGGACTGTATGCTGGAGGAGGCTGAAAGAGGGGAGCGATGATTCTTACATGGGACTGTATGCTGGAGGGGGCTGAAAGAGGGGAGCGCTGATTCTTACATGGGACTGTATGCTGGAGGAGGCTGAAAGAGGGGAGCGATGATTCTTACATGGGACTGTATGGTGGAGGGGGCTGAGAGAGGGAGCGATGATTCTTACATGGGACTGTATGCAGGAGGAGGCTGAAAGAGGGGAGCGATGATTCTTAGATGGGATTGTATGCTGGAGGTGGCTGAAAGAGGGGAGCGATGATTCTTACATGGGACTGTATGCTGGAGGTGGCTGAAAGAGGGGAGCGATAATTCTTACATGGGACTGTATGGTGGAGGGGGCTGAGAGAGGGAGCGATGATTCTTACATGGGACTGTATGCTGGAGGAGCTGAGAGAGGGGAGCAATGATTCTTACATGGGACTGTATGCTGGAGGGGCTGAAAGAGGGGAGCGATGATTCTTACATGGGCCTGTATGCTGGAGGAGGCTGAAAGAGGGAAGCAATGATTCTTACATGGGACTGTATGCTGGAGGGGCTGAAAGAGGGGAGCGATGATTCTTACATGGGACTGTATGCTGGAGGGGCTGAGAGAGGGGAGCAATGATTCTTACATGGGACTGTATGCTGGAGGAGGCTGATAGAGGGGAGCAATGATTCTTACATGGGACTGTATGCTGGAGGAGGCTGATAGAGGGGAGCAATGATTCTTACATGGGACTGTATGCTGGAGGAGGCTGAAAGAGGGAGCGATGATTCTTACATGGGACTGTATGCTGGAGGGGCTGAAAGAGGGGAGCAATGATTCTTACATCGGACTGTATGCTGGAGGGGCTGAAAGAGGGGAGTGATGATTCTTACATGGGACTGTATGCTGGAGGGTCTGAGAGGGGAGCAATGATTCTTACATGGGACTGTATGCTGGAGGGGCTGAGAGAGGGGAGCAATGATTCTTACATGGGACTGTATGCTGGAGGAGGCTGAAAGAGGGGAGCGATGATTCTTACATGGGACTGTATGATGGAGGAGGCTGAAAGAGGGAGGGATGATTCATACATGGGACTGTATGCTGGAGGAGGCTGAAAGAGGGGAGCGATGATTCTTACATGGGACTGTATGGTGGAGGGGGCTGAGAGAGGGAGCGATGATTCTTACATGGGACTGTATGCTGGAGGAGGCTGAAAGAGGGAAGCAATGATTCTTACATGGGACTGTATTCTGGAGGGGCTGAAAGAGGGGAGCGCTGATTCTTACAATGGACTGTATGCTGGAGGAGGCTGAAAGAGAGGAGCACTGATTATTACATGGGACTGTATGCTGGAGGTGGCTGAAAGAGGGGAGCGATGATTCTTACATGGGACTGTATGCAGGAGGAGGCTGAAAGAGGGGAGCGATGATTCTTAGATGGGATTGTATGCTGGAGGAGGCTAAAAGAGGGGAGCGATGATTCTTACATGGGACTGTATGCTGGAGGTGGCTGAAAGAGGGGAGCGATGATTCTTACATGGGACTGTATGCTGGAGGGGGCTGAAAGAGGGAAGCTGTGATTCTTACATGGGACTGTATGGTGGAGGGGCTTAGAGAGGGGAGCGATGATTCTTACATGGGACTGTATGCTGGAGGAGGCTGAAAGAGGGAGGGATGATTCATACATGGGACTGTATGCTGGAGGAGGCTGAAAGAGGGGAGCGATGATTCTTACATGGGACTGTATGGTGGAGGGGGCTGAGAGAGGGAGCGATGATTCTTACATGGGACTGTATGCTGGAGGAGACTGAAAGAGGGAAGCAATGATTCTTACATGGGACTGTATTCTGGAGGGGCTGAAAGAGGGGAGCGATGATTTTTACATAGGACTGTATGCTGGAGTAGGCTGATTCTTACAATGGACTGTATGCTGGAGGAGGCTGAAAGAGAGGAGCACTGATTATTACATGGGACTGTATGCTGGAGGTGGCTGAAAGAGGGGAGCGATGATTCTTACATGGGACTGTATGCAGGAGGAGGCTGAAAGAGGGGAGCAATGATTCTTAGATGGGATTGTATGCTGGAGGAGGCTAAAAGAGGGGAGCGATGATTCTTACATGGGACTGTATGCTGGAGGTGGCTGAAAGAGGGGAGCGATGATTCTTACATGGGACTGTATGCTGGAGGGGGCTGAAAGGGGAGCGATGATTCTTACATGGGACTGTATGGTGGAGGGGGCTGAGAGAGGGAGCGATGATTCTTACATGGGACTGTATGCAGGAGGAGGCTGAAAGAGGGGAGCGATGATTCTTAGATGGGATTGTATGCTGGAGGAGGCTAAAAGAGGGGAGCGATGATTCTTACATGGGACTGTATGCTGGAGGTGGCTGAAAGAGGGGAGCGATGATTCTTACATGGGACTGTATGCTGGAGGTGGCTGAAAGAGGGGAGCGATAATTCTTACATGGGACTGTATGGTGGAGGGGGCTGAGAGAGGGAGCGATGATTCTTACATGGGACTGTATGCTGGAGGAGCTGAGAGAGGTAAGCAATGATTCTTACATGGGACTGTATGCTGGAGGAGGCTGAAAGAGGGAGCAATGATTCTTACATGGGACTGTATGCTGGAGGGGCTGAAAGAGGGGAGCGATGATTCTTACATGGGCCTGTATGCTGGAGGAGGCTGAAAGAGGGAAGCAATGATTCTTACATGGGACTGTATGGTGGAGGGGCTGATAGAGGGGAGCAATGATTCTTACATGGGACTGTATGCTGGAGGAGGCTGAAAGAGGGGAGCGATGATTCTTACATGGGACTGTATGCTGGAGGAGGCTGAAAGAGGGGAGCGCTGATTCTTACATGGGACTGTATGATGGAGGAGGCTGAAAGAGGGAGGGATGATTCATACATGGGACTGTATGCTGGAGGAGGCTGAAAGAGGGGAGCGATGATTCTTACATGGGACTGTATGGTGGAGGGGGCTGAGAGAGGGAGCGATGATTCTTACATGGGACTGTATGCTGGAGGAGGCTGAAAGAGGGAAGCAATGATTCTTACATGGGACTGTATTCTGGAGGGGCTGAAAGAGGGGAGCGATGATTCTTACATAGGACTGTATGCTGGAGTAGGCTGAAAGAGGGGAGCGCTGATTCTTACAATGGACTGTATGCTGGAGGAGGCTGAAAGAGAGGAGCACTGATTATTACATGGGACTGTATGCTGGAGGTGGCTGAAAGAGGGGAGCGATGATTCTTACATGGGACTGTATGCAGGAGGAGGCTGAAAGAGGGGAGCGATGATTCTTAGATGGGATTGTATGCTGGAGGAGGCTAAAAGAGGGGAGCGATGATTCTTACATTGGACTGTATGCTGGAGGTGGCTGAAAGAGGGGAGCGATGATTCTTACATGGGACTGTATGCTGGAGGGGGCTGAAAGGGGAGCGATGATTCTTACATGGGACTGTATGGTGGAGGGGGCTGAGAGAGGGAGCGATGATTCTTACATGGGACTGTATGCAGGAGGAGGCTGAAAGAGGGGAGCGATGATTCTTAGATGGGATTGTATGCTGGAGGAGGCTAAAAGAGGGGAGCGATGATTCTTACATGGGACTGTATTCTGGAGGTGGCTGAAAGAGGGGAGCGATGATTCTTACATGGGACTGTATGCTGGAGGTGGCTGAAAGAGGGGAGCGATAATTCTTACATGGGACTGTATGGTGGAGGGGGCTGAGAGAGGGAGCGATGATTCTTACATGGGACTGTATGCTGGAGGAGGCTGAAAGAGGGAGCGATGATTCTTACATGGGACTGTATGCTGGAGGGGCTGAAAGAGGGGAGCGATGATTCTTACATGGGCCTGTATGCTGGAGGAGGCTGAAAGAGGGAAGCAATGATTCTTACATGGGACTGTATGCTGGAGGGGCTGAAAGAGGGGAGCGATGATTCTTACATGGGACTGTATGCTGGAGGGGCTGAGAGAGGGGAGCAATGATTCTTACATGGGACTGTATGCTGGAGGAGGCTGATAGAGGGGAGCAATGATTCTTACATGGGACTGTATGCTGGAGGAGGCTGAAAGAGGGAGCGATGATTCTTACATGGGACTGTATGCTGGAGGGGCTGAAAGAGGGGAGCAATGATTCTTACATCGGACTGTATGCTGGAGGGGCTGAAAGAGGGGAGTGATGATTCTTACATGGGACTGTATGCTGGAGGGTCTGAGAGGGGAGCAATGATTCTTACATGGGACTGTATGCTGGAGGGGCTGAGAGAGGGGAGCAATGATTCTTACATGGCACTGTATGCTGGAGGAGGCTGAAAGAGGGGAGCGCTGATTCTTACATGGGACTGTATGATGGAGGAGGCTGAAAGAGGGACGGATGATTCATACATGGGACTGTATGCTGGAGGAGGCTGAAAGAGGGGAGTGATGATTCTTACATGGGACTGTATGCTGGAGGGTCTGAGAGGGGAGCAATGATTCTTACATGGGACTGTATGCTGGAGGGGCTGAGAGAGGGGAGCAATGATTCTTACATGGCACTGTATGCTGGAGGAGGCTGATAGAGGGGAGCAATGATTCTTACATGGGACTGTATGATGGAGGAGGCTGAAAGAGGGAGGGATGATTCATACATGGGACTGTATGCTGGAGGAGGCTGAAAGAGGGGAGCGATGATTCTTACATGGGACTGTATGCTGGAGGAGGCTGATAGAGGGAGCGATGATTCTTACATGGGACTGTATGCTGGAGGAGGCTGAAAGAGGGAAGCAATGATTCTTACATGGGACTGTATTCTGGAGGGCTGAAAGAGGGGAGCGATGATTCTTACATAGGACTGTATGCTGGAGTAGGCTGAAAGAGGGGAGCGCTGATTCTTACAATGGACTGTATGCTGGAGGAGGCTGAAAGAGAGGAGCACTGATTATTACATGGGACTGTATGCTGGAGGTGGCTGAAAGAGGGGAGCGATGATTCTTACATGGGACTGTATGCAGGAGGAGGCTGAAAGAGGGGAGCAATGATTCTTAGATGGGATTGTATGCTGGAGGAGGCTAAAAGAGGGGAGCGATGATTCTTACATGGGACTGTATGCTGGAGGTGGCTGAAAGAGGGGAGCGATGATTCTTACATGGGACTGTATGCTGGAGGGGGCTGAAAGGGGAGCGATGATTCTTACATGGGACTGTATGGTGGAGGGGGCTGAGAGAGGGAGCGATGATTCTTACATGGGACTGTATGCAGGAGGAGGCTGAAAGAGGGGAGCGATGATTCTTAGATGGGATTGTATGCTGGAGGAGGCTAAAAGAGGGGAGCGATGATTCTTACATGGGACTGTATGCTGGAGGTGGCTGAAAGAGGGGAGCGATGATTCTTACATGGGACTGTATGCTGGAGGTGGCTGAAAGAGGGGAGCGATAATTCTTACATGGGACTGTATGGTGGAGGGGGCTGAGAGAGGGAGCGATGATTCTTACATGGGACTGTATGCTGGAGGAGCTGAGAGAGGTAAGCAATGATTCTTACATGGGACTGTATGCTGGAGGAGGCTGAAAGAGGGAGCAATGATTCTTACATGGGACTGTATGCTGGAGGGGCTGAAAGAGGGGAGCGATGATTCTTACATGGGCCTGTATGCTGGAGGAGGCTGAAAGAGGGAAGCAATGATTCTTACATGGGACTGTATGGTGGAGGGGCTGATAGAGGGGAGCAATGATTCTTACATGGGACTGTATGCTGGAGGAGGCTGAAAGAGGGGAGCGATGATTCTTACATGGGACTGTATGCTGGAGGAGGCTGAAAGAGGGGAGCGCTGATTCTTACATGGGACTGTATGATGGAGGAGGCTGAAAGAGGGAGGGATGATTCATACATGGGACTGTATGCTGGAGGAGGCTGAAAGAGGGGAGCGATGATTCTTACATGGGACTGTATGGTGGAGGGGGCTGAGAGAGGGAGCGATGATTCTTACATGGGACTGTATGCTGGAGGAGGCTGAAAGAGGGAAGCAATGATTCTTACATGGGACTGTATTCTGGAGGGGCTGAAAGAGGGGAGCGATGATTCTTACATAGGACTGTATGCTGGAGTAGGCTGAAAGAGGGGAGCGCTGATTCTTACAATGGACTGTATGCTGGAGGAGGCTGAAAGAGAGGAGCACTGATTATTACATGGGACTGTATGCTGGAGGTGGCTGAAAGAGGGGAGCGATGATTCTTACATGGGACTGTATGCAGGAGGAGGCTGAAAGAGGGGAGCGATGATTCTTAGATGGGATTGTATGCTGGAGGAGGCTAAAAGAGGGGAGCGATGATTCTTACATTGGACTGTATGCTGGAGGTGGCTGAAAGAGGGGAGCGATGATTCTTACATGGGACTGTATGCTGGAGGGGGCTGAAAGGGGAGCGATGATTCTTACATGGGACTGTATGGTGGAGGGGGCTGAGAGAGGGAGCGATGATTCTTACATGGGACTGTATGCAGGAGGAGGCTGAAAGAGGGGAGCGATGATTCTTAGATGGGATTGTATGCTGGAGGAGGCTAAAAGAGGGGAGCGATGATTCTTACATGGGACTGTATTCTGGAGGTGGCTGAAAGAGGGGAGCGATGATTCTTACATGGGACTGTATGCTGGAGGTGGCTGAAAGAGGGGAGCGATAATTCTTACATGGGACTGTATGGTGGAGGGGGCTGAGAGAGGGAGCGATGATTCTTACATGGGACTGTATGCTGGAGGAGGCTGAAAGAGGGAGCGATGATTCTTACATGGGACTGTATGCTGGAGGGGCTGAAAGAGGGGAGCGATGATTCTTACATGGGCCTGTATGCTGGAGGAGGCTGAAAGAGGGAAGCAATGATTCTTACATGGGACTGTATGCTGGAGGGGCTGAAAGAGGGGAGCGATGATTCTTACATGGGACTGTATGCTGGAGGGGCTGAGAGAGGGGAGCAATGATTCTTACATGGGACTGTATGCTGGAGGAGGCTGATAGAGGGGAGCAATGATTCTTACATGGGACTGTATGCTGGAGGAGGCTGAAAGAGGGAGCGATGATTCTTACATGGGACTGTATGCTGGAGGGGCTGAAAGAGGGGAGCAATGATTCTTACATCGGACTGTATGCTGGAGGGGCTGAAAGAGGGGAGTGATGATTCTTACATGGGACTGTATGCTGGAGGGTCTGAGAGGGGAGCAATGATTCTTACATGGGACTGTATGCTGGAGGGGCTGAGAGAGGGGAGCAATGATTCTTACATGGCACTGTATGCTGGAGGAGGCTGAAAGAGGGGAGCGCTGATTCTTACATGGGACTGTATGATGGAGGAGGCTGAAAGAGGGACGGATGATTCATACATGGGACTGTATGCTGGAGGAGGCTGAAAGAGGGGAGTGATGATTCTTACATGGGACTGTATGCTGGAGGGTCTGAGAGGGGAGCAATGATTCTTACATGGGACTGTATGCTGGAGGGGCTGAGAGAGGGGAGCAATGATTCTTACATGGCACTGTATGCTGGAGGAGGCTGATAGAGGGGAGCAATGATTCTTACATGGGACTGTATGATGGAGGAGGCTGAAAGAGGGAGGGATGATTCATACATGGGACTGTATGCTGGAGGAGGCTGAAAGAGGGGAGCGATGATTCTTACATGGGACTGTATGCTGGAGGAGGCTGATAGAGGGAGCGATGATTCTTACATGGGACTGTATGCTGGAGGAGGCTGAAAGAGGGAAGCAATGATTCTTACATGGGACTGTATTCTGGAGGGGCTGAAAGAGGGGAGCGATGATTCTTACATAGGACTGTATGCTGGAGTAGGCTGAAAGAGGGGAGCGCTGATTCTTACAATGGACTGTATGCTGGAGGAGGCTGAAAGAGAGGAGCACTGATTATTACATGGGACTGTATGCTGGAGGTGGCTGAAAGAGGGGAGCGATGATTCTTACATGGGACTGTATGCAGGAGGAGGCTGAAAGAGGGGAGCGATGATTCTTAGATGGGATTGTATGCTGGAGGAGGCTAAAAGAGGGGAGCGATGATTCTTACATGGGACTGTATGCTGGAGGTGGCTGAAAGAGGGGAGCGATGATTCTTACATGGGACTGTATGCTGGAGGGGGCTGAAAGAGGGGAGCGATAATTCTTACATGGGACTGTATGCTGGAGGAGGCTGAAAGAGGGGAGCGATGATTCTTACATGGGACTGTATGCTGGAGGAGGCTGATAGAGGGAGCGATGATTCTTACATGGGACTGTATGCTGGAGGAGGCTGAAAGAGGGAAGCAATGATTCTTACATGGGACTGTATTCTGGAGGGGCTGAAAGAGGGGAGCGATGATTCTTACATAGGACTGTATGCTGGAGTAGGCTGAAAGAGGGGAGCGCTGATTCTTACAATGGACTGTATGCTGGAGGAGGCTGAAAGAGAGGAGCACTGATTATTACATGGGACTGTATGCTGGAGGTGGCTGAAAGAGGGGAGCGATGATTCTTACATGGGACTGTATGCAGGAGGAGGCTGAAAGAGGGGAGCGATGATTCTTAGATGGGATTGTATGCTGGAGGAGGCTAAAAGAGGGGAGCGATGATTCTTACATGGGACTGTATGCTGGAGGTGGCTGAAAGAGGGGAGCGATGATTCTTACATGGGACTGTATGGTGGAGGGGGCTGAGAGAGGGAGCGATGATTCTTACATGGGACTGTATGCTGGAGGAGCTGAGAGAGGGGAGCAATGATTCTTACATGGGACTGTATGCTGGAGGAGGCTGAAAGAGGGAGCAATGATTCTTACATGGGACTGTATGCTGGAGGGGCTGAAAGAGGGGAGCGATGATTCTTACATGGGCCTGTTTGCTGGAGGGGCTGAGAGAGGGGAGCAATGATTCTTACATGGGACTGTATGCTGGAGGAGGCTGATAGAGGGGAGCAATGATTCTTACATGGGACTGTATGCTGGAGGAGGCTGAAAGAGGGAGCAATGATTCTTACATGGGACTGTATGCTGAAGGAGGCTGAAAGAGGGAGCGATGATTCTTACATGGGACTGTATGCTGGAGGGGCTGAAAGAGGGGAGCAATGATTCTTACATCGGACTGTATGCTGGAGGGGCTGAAAGAGGGGAGTGATGATTCTTACATGGGACTGTATGCTGGAGGAGGCTGAAAGAGGGAAGCTGTGATTCTTACATGGGACTGTATGGTGGAGGGGCTTAGAGAGGGGAGCGATGATTCTTACATGGGACTGTATGCTGGAGGAGGCTGAAAGAGGGGAGCGATGATTCTTACATGGGACTGTATGCTGGAGGGGGCTGAAAGAGGGGAGCGCTGATTCTTACATGGGACTGTATGATGGAGGAGGCTGAAAGAGGGAGGGATGATTCATACATGGGACTGTATGCTGGAGGAGGCTGAAAGAGGGGAGCGATGATTCTTACATGGGACTGTATGGTGGAGGGGGCTGAGAGAGGGAGCGATGATTCTTACATGGGACTGTATGCAGGAGGAGGCTGAAAGAGGGGAGCGATGATTCTTAGATGGGATTGTATGCTGGAGGTGGCTGAAAGAGGGGAGCGATGATTCTTACATGGGACTGTATGCTGGAGGTGGCTGAAAGAGGGGAGCGATAATTCTTACATGGGACTGTATGGTGGAGGGGGCTGAGAGAGGGAGCGATGATTCTTACATGGGACTGTATGCTGGAGGAGCTGAGAGAGGGGAGCAATGATTCTTACATGGGACTGTATGCTGGAGGGGCTGAAAGAGGGGAGCGATGATTCTTACATGGGCCTGTATGCTGGAGGAGGCTGAAAGAGGGAAGCAATGATTCTTACATGGGACTGTATGCTGGAGGGGCTGAAAGAGGGGAGCGATGATTCTTACATGGGACTGTATGCTGGAGGGGCTGAGAGAGGGGAGCAATGATTCTTACATGGGACTGTATGCTGGAGGAGGCTGATAGAGGGGAGCAATGATTCTTACATGGGACTGTATGCTGGAGGAGGCTGATAGAGGGGAGCAATGATTCTTACATGGGACTGTATGCTGGAGGAGGCTGAAAGAGGGAGCGATGATTCTTACATGGGACTGTATGCTGGAGGGGCTGAAAGAGGGGAGCAATGATTCTTACATCGGACTGTATGCTGGAGGGGCTGAAAGAGGGGAGTGATGATTCTTACATGGGACTGTATGCTGGAGGGTCTGAGAGGGGAGCAATGATTCTTACATGGGACTGTATGCTGGAGGGGCTGAGAGAGGGGAGCAATGATTCTTACATGGAACTGTATGCTGGAGGAGGCTGAAAGAGGGGAGCGCTGATTCTTACATGGGACTGTATGATGGAGGAGGCTGAAAGAGGGAGGGATGATTCATACATGGGACTGTATGCTGGAGGAGGCTGAAAGAGGGAGCGATGATTCTTACATGGGACTGTATGCTGGAGGGGCTGAAAGAGGGGAGCAATGATTCTTACATCGGACTGTATGCTGGAGGGGCTGAAAGAGGGGAGTGATGATTCTTACATGGGACTGTATGGTGGAGGGGGCTGAGAGAGGGAGCGATGATTCTTACATGGGACTGTATGCTGGAGGAGGCTGAAAGAGGGAAGCAATGATTCTTACATGGGACTGTATTCTGGAGGGGCTGAAAGAGGGGAGCGCTGATTCTTACAATGGACTGTATGCTGGAGGAGGCTGAAAGAGAGGAGCACTGATTATTACATGGGACTGTATGCTGGAGGTGGCTGAAAGAGGGGAGCGATGATTCTTACATGGGACTGTATGCAGGAGGAGGCTGAAAGAGGGGAGCGATGATTCTTAGATGGGATTGTATGCTGGAGGAGGCTAAAAGAGGGGAGCGATGATTCTTACATGGGACTGTATGCTGGAGGTGGCTGAAAGAGGGGAGCGATGATTCTTACATGGGACTGTATGCTGGAGGGGGCTGAAAGAGGGAAGCTGTGATTCTTACATGGGACTGTATGGTGGAGGGGCTTAGAGAGGGGAGCGATGATTCTTACATGGGACTGTATGCTGGAGGAGGCTGAAAGAGGGAGGGATGATTCATACATGGGACTGTATGCTGGAGGAGGCTGAAAGAGGGGAGCGATGATTCTTACATGGGACTGTATGGTGGAGGGGGCTGAGAGAGGGAGCGATGATTCTTACATGGGACTGTATGCTGGAGGAGGCTGAAAGAGGGAAGCAATGATTCTTACATGGGACTGTATTCTGGAGGGGCTGAAAGAGGGGAGCGATGATTTTTACATAGGACTGTATGCTGGAGTAGGCTGATTCTTACAATGGACTGTATGCTGGAGGAGGCTGAAAGAGGGGAGCGATGATTCTTAGATGGGATTGTATGCTGGAGGAGGCTAAAAGAGGGGAGCGATGATTCTTACATGGGACTGTATGCTGGAGGTGGCTGAAAGAGGGGAGCGATGATTCTTACATGGGACTGTATGCTGGAGGGGGCTGAAAGGGGAGCGATGATTCTTACATGGGACTGTATGGTGGAGGGGGCTGAGAGAGGGAGCGATGATTCTTACATGGGACTGTATGCAGGAGGAGGCTGAAAGAGGGGAGCGATGATTCTTACATGGGACTGTATGGTGGAGGGGGCTGAGAGAGGGAGCGATGATTCTTACATGGGACTGTATGCAGGAGGAGGCTGAAAGAGGGGAGCGATGATTCTTACATGGGACTGTATGGTGGAGGGGGCTGAGAGAGGGAGCGATGATTCTTACATGGGACTGTATGCTGGAGGAGGCTGAAAGAGGGAAGCAATGATTCTTACATGGGACTGTATTCTGGAGGGGCTGAAAGAGGGGAGCGATGATTTTTACATAGGACTGTATGCTGGAGTAGGCTGATTCTTACAATGGACTGTATGCTGGAGGAGGCTGAAAGAGGGGAGCGATGATTCTTAGATGGGATTGTATGCTGGAGGAGGCTAAAAGAGGGGAGCGATGATTCTTACATGGGACTGTATGCTGGAGGTGGCTGAAAGAGGGGAGCGATGATTCTTACATGGGACTGTATGCTGGAGGGGGCTGAAAGGGGAGCGATGATTCTTACATGGGACTGTATGGTGGAGGGGGCTGAGAGAGGGAGCGATGATTCTTACATGGGACTGTATGCAGGAGGAGGCTGAAAGAGGGGAGCGATGATTCTTAGATGGGATTGTATGCTGGAGGAGGCTAAAAGAGGGGAGCGATGATTCTTACATGGGACTGTATTCTGGAGGTGGCTGAAAGAGGGGAGCGATGATTCTTACATGGGACTGTATGCTGGAGGTGGCTGAAAGAGGGGAGCGATAATTCTTACATGGGACTGTATGGTGGAGGGGGCTGAGAGAGGGAGCGATGATTCTTACATGGGACTGTATGCTGGAGGAGGCTGAAAGAGGGAGCAATGATTCTTACATGGGACTGTATGCTGGAGGAGGCTGAAAGAGGGAGCGATGATTCTTACATGGGACTGTATGCTGGAGGGGCTGAAAGAGGGGAGCGATGATTCTTACATGGGCCTGTATGCTGGAGGAGGCTGAAAGAGGGAAGCAATGATTCTTACATGGGACTGTATGCTGGAGGGGCTGAAAGAGGGGAGCGATGATTCTTACATGGGACTGTATGCTGGAGGGGCTGAGAGAGGGGAGCAATGATTCTTACATGGGACTGTATGCTGGAGGAGGCTGATAGAGGGGAGCAATGATTCTTACATGGGACTGTATGCTGGAGGAGGCTGAAAGAGGGAGCGATGATTCTTACATGGGACTGTATGCTGGAGGGGCTGAAAGAGGGGAGCAATGATTCTTACATCGGACTGTATGCTGGAGGGGCTGAAAGAGGGGAGTGATGATTCTTACATGGGACTGTATGCTGGAGGGGCTGAAAGAGGGGAGTGATGATTCTTACATGGGACTGTATGCTGGAGGGTCTGAGAGGGGAGCAATGATTCTTACATGGGACTGTATGCTGGAGGGGCTGAGAGAGGGGAGCAATGATTCTTACATGGCACTGTATGCTGGAGGAGGCTGATAGAGGGGAGCAATGATTCTTACATGGGACTGTATGCTGGAGGAGGCTGAAAGAGGGGAGCGATGATTCTTACATGGGACTGTATGCTGGAGGGTCTGAGAGGGGAGCAATGATTCTTACATGGGACTGTATGCTGGAGGGGCTGAGAGAGGGGAGCAATGATTCTTACATGGGACTGTATGCTGGATTAGGCTGATAGAGGGGAGCAATGATTCTTACATGGGACTGTATGCTGGAGGAGGCTGAAAGAGGGAGCGATGATTCTTACATGGGAATGTATGCTGGAGGAGGCTGAAAGAGGGAAGCGATGATTCTTGCATGGGACTGTATGCTGGAGGAGGCTGAAAGAGGGAATGCTGATTATTACATG